>NC_084541.1:3843684-4143684 GCF_024500275.1 Phycodurus eques
TTTTGGGCTGTGCCCGGCCGGGCCCCATGGGTGCAGGCCCGGCCACCATGCGCTCGCCTTTGAGCCCCACCTCCAGGCCTGGCTCCAGAGGGGTGACCCGCGTCCGGGCAAGGGAAACCTAGATCCATATATTTAGTTCGTCATAGGGGTTTTTGGAGCTGTGGTTTGTCTGGTCCCTCACCTAGGACCTGTTTGCCATGGTTGACCCTACCACGGGGCGTGGAGCCCCAGACAACTTAGCTCCTAGGATCATTTGGACACACAAACCCCTCCACCACGATAAGGTGATGGCTCAAGGGGAGGTAAATGACATTTACTGTATATACTTGTTTACTGTATACTGAGTGAATCTTAAAGTATTCTCTATTCAGGTCATGTATTCTAATCAGTCAGGTCAAACCAACATTACAACATGACAGAAATAATGGGTGCTAACTTACTGTAATTAAATTACTTTATTGTAATTAAATTACTTCACACATACCGAAACCTTAGAGCATGATTCGACATTATGCCGGAATGTTTACGTACAACCGTTAGTGCTAGCACTAGCTTGCTAGGCTACATAACGTTTTGTTGCCTGCTTGCGATCAGTATCGTCTTAAAAGTATGTTAACATACCTCAAGCCATCCATGAATTAGTCCTCTCCCGAGCACCGGTGCTCACCATTTTGTTCTTATAATACACAACGCGATCCATTGTTGTTGTCGCCGCCATGGTGACGAGTGTATCCGGTCACGTTTGAGTTGACAATATAAAGCCAAGTGATCATAAAAGACAGGATGCGGTGGTATCGGAATACAAGATTTTATTGCAGTAGTCCGACAAGCAATCGTGAAAGACCAAATTTGTCTTGTAGTCTGATCCAGGCATTACGTGTTGTCTGTCTCAGACACGTTGTCTGTCCTACAGTACTACATCAAAAGACACGAGACAAGGCTAAAAATAAACTAGCTTTTGGATTTAAATATACTACATGATGGCGACGCGGAGTAAATGTTTTTCGCGGATCGATCGAATCAGCGAATTATGACTTAAATGCTACTTATCGGCGGATACCGATCAAGCCGATCAGATTGGTGTAAAGTCTACGAAGAAGAATGGGCAGCTTTACGAGATGAAAAGGCGGTGAAACCAAACCATGTTCTCCTGCTGATTAGTAAAGAATGGAAAAAGCGGTTCAGAAAAAGGAAGGAAAACGTATCCCCTGGTGAACAAAGAGAATCTACTTTCTTTTGGTAGGTTCTGTGCTTTGTTGGCACAGAACCCGATATTATGTGGGTCTTGAAAGATCAGTCAAAATGTTCTAAAAACGGTGGAATAATGGGGAATTCTGCTTTGAAAATGGCTTGCAGTGAATCTGTTTCTTGTTCTGTGATGTGACCGGATTCCTTTTTTTTTTTCCAGATACTATCAAGTTCTCATAAACAATTTAATCTTAGAATTGTTCAACTGACTGTATACTGAGAGTATAAATGTTTTCTTGATCCTCTGTCTTCCACACAGGAGGCCAAAGCTAAGTTTCTTCAGTGTCTACACACGCAAGTAAATGATGATGGCCTTGTCATGATGTCAAAGGCATCCCTCAGGATATTGCCCAGTACTGAGCTACAAGATGGTGCTTTTCTGCATGACTGCTCTCTTTCGCTCTTCACTGACACTCCTGAGTCACAGAACTGGGACCAGTTTTGTTTAGATACCTACTGTAATAACCTGACAACCGTTCTGCTGGGGCATACCTTGCTGTATGCTGAGGTTGTTTCATCTACCATGGACCTGGTTGAAGGGTAACGCATTTTTCTAATCTCAGGCATGTTTTGTGATGATGATTACACTGTTTGCATGTGTGACAGTGTGTATTCTGAGGATGTATAAGGACACTATAAAAATCATCTGCTTCTGTTGAGTTCTTAACTTCAGATGAACAACACAGGGCATAACACATTGTGTCATTACAGCAGAACATGAAGTCCTCCAACCCGACCCCGACCAGACACCACTTCAATACTTTCCAAAAACAAACGACTTTGAGTTTAATAGAATCTACATGCACTTACCTTTGTGGCTGACACAGTTCCTTCTGCAGTGAAGCATTAAAACATCAAGTTTATTTGTATAGCCCTTAATCAAAAGATTCTCAAAGAGCTTCACAGGCCCACAGTTGACAAAGATTTACAACAGAACATAGTCTTAACCCCCCCCCCCCCCCCAAATCGTGCAAGGAAAAACTCAAAACCCCATTAGGGGAAAAATAAACCTTGAGAAGGGATTGCAGATGTGGAGATCCCCCATTCAGGATGGAGCATGGTGTAATGGATGTCAAGTGGGCAACATTTATCACATCGGTACGATGAAGCACTGCATATAGATGCCTTCAGGAAAGTGGTCCTGCCTCAGGACCTGGCCCAGTCGGTCGGAGCAGAATGCTCCATAGGACGACTACAGGAAAGTGGTCCACCCCAGATCTTATCCCAGTTGGTCAGTGTAGAATCCATACAGCAACAGCCTCAGATTAGCTCATCGCCACCTAGCCCCCTCTCCGACAAGGAGAGGAGGGGGGAGAGATGGGACAAGGGACAGTAAAACAGGCCTACATGTACTTTAACTAAATGCCAAAGTGTAAAAATAAGTGTGAAGTCAAGATTTTTATTTTTTTTGTGTGTCCTGTTAGGTCAAGCTGAAAGGAGGATCTCTATCCTTTTTATGCCAGAACAGTTTTACTGTGCCACAGTGGAGTTTTTAAACTGCCACTGTGGTTCTTTGCATTCTGCTCGATATTTATTCAAAATTTCAATTGGACCAAACAAAGTTTTCAAGGGGAGTGACAGAAAAAAACAAAAGGGAGAGACAGTGAAGAGACCAATAAATATAGGAAGAGCAGGCAACAAAAGACAGGAGTTTAGCTGTAATAAAGATGAGGAAAGTAAATATTAATATGCCTAGTACAATGACACAATAGATTTGAGTGTTGTATGGGGCAATAGTGCTACACCCTGTGAAGGAAGGACAGGACGATATAGGACAGGACAAGGACAGAAGGGGAAGCATGTAGGACAGAGGTAACGGAACTGGCTGTACAGCTGAAGTGTTGTAGGACCAGGGTGCTGGGGCAGTGCCGGCTGGCACCCACCTGGGTCCCCCGCTCTGGCTGCTGATGGAGGCGGTGGGGCCCCCCTTTTGCTCCTCGGGCCTGCTTCCTCTTCTCTCCATTCTTTGCGTCCTGCTGTGGTCGCCTCTTCCTCTTCCCGTGGGGGAGACGGGCGGTCCCCAACGGGCTGTGGGGCCTGCTGGGGGGTTTCCTGCCTGGTTTGGGGGGGGGGGGGTCCACCTCCCACATTCAGGGGTGGTTAGTGGGTGCTGCGGGTCTGGGTGGGATGGCCCTCTTCATCGGTGGCCTAATGGGCCCGACCTGCGGGAGCCATGCCTCTTAATCACACAGCACACACTCACAACATTCACTGTTTACATTTCTCACTAATCACATCTGGGCACATACACATATCAAAAGGTTCCTGGGGGACTGGTATGGGATCGGGAGGGTGTGGGTGTCGGATTGGGTTTCAGCACGTATGTGCTGTTTCCCGGTCCGTGCGTCCTGCCCCTCCGCCCTGCCTCATAACCTCCGCCCTGCCTGCCCCCATGGATTTTAAATGCATCACACACACTCCCCATGTTTTAATGCACCACATACACCTATCTCTGGGGGGCGGTGGGTAGGGGTGGTTTAGCTGTTAGGCAGTAGTGCCTGGAAGCCCTGCCCCCACCCCCTCGGCTCACTGACCTATCCAGATTTTAATGCACCACAACACTCGGGGGGGCACTGATTCACAGGGAAGGGCCAATGACTGCCAGTCGGGGACCTGGAAGTCATAGTAACAGGGGGGTGGGTGGGTCTCACTTACTTGGATGGTGGTGCTCCCAAGGCCGGGCCCCCCGGGCTGGATGACTACTTGGTGTTGGGGCTGACCTCTCATGGCCCGCGGCTGCTCCTTGGGTTCCGCCCCCTTATCGTTCCCTTTTCGGGTGCCCCTATCCGCCCTCCTTTCCAACAAACAAGGGACACTCTCCTGCCCTCGGGCTGGGTGGGGACTTGCTGCGGGTTGGAGAGGGTGTCTGTCTGTCTCTCCTGGGGGTGGAGGGGGCGGTGGCGTGGCGGGGCGTGTGGGGCGGTGGGTGGTGTGGTTGCCTGGGGCGGGCGGGGTGTGTGGCATTGGGTCCCTGCGGCTCCCGCTGGGTGGCTGGTTATTGGGGCGCCTCGATGGGGCCGGCGGACCGCTTGGGTCCCTCGGTGTGGGACGTGTCACCGTCCGCCGGGCTGCTCTCGGGTGGACCCTTGGGCGTGATGCCGCCCCTCGATTGATTGGGTGGGGTCCTCAGCCGCTGCGGTGCGGCCACAGCAATTACAGGACACTTCTGTCAGTCTTTGTGCATGTAAAACAGTATCAATTTACTTCCATGTATCTGCAGGCACACTGGGTGTGGGGTCATGCACTTACTGCAACAAATAACTCATGAATATGCAAATCGCTTGTGTATCCCCTCACTTTTACTCTCGTACTGTAGACTTTTATAATTTACATAATTAATGCCACTACACTTCCGTTGTACAGTCGGGTTCACGACCCTTGTCCTGCATGCTTCTTCTCCAGTCCTTGTCCTGTTCTAGCTTGTCCTGGCCTTCCGTCACAGGGTGTAGCACTACAGCCCCATGCAACACTCATATTTAATGTTTCATTGTTGTCGATAATGTAATGATTTACTTCTCTCATCCTGTTTACAATTAGTGCTTTGTCTTTTGTCTTTGTTTCTTTCTTCCTTCTAGAAACTTTGTTCTGTTCGACTGATCAAGTCTGATTCTCAATAAACCTCAATTATAATACCATAGCGGAAGCTTAAAAACTCCACTGTGACACAGTAAAACTGTTCCGGCATAAAAGGGATACAGATTTTCCATTCTGCTTGACCTAACATCCGAACAGGACAAAAATACAAAAAAAGGACTGGCTATTTAAATTCTAAACATCTTTCGAAACTAGGTGCAAGTGAGGGGATACCGAGGAAGTGCGCATAGTTAGTTAGTTATGAGTTATTTATCACAATGCGAGAGTGGACCCACACCAATTGAATTAGTCCCAGGGGTGTGTCTGCGGACACATGCAAGTGAATTGACACAGTCTCTCATGCACGATAACCTTCAGAAGTGTCCTGTAATTGCTGCACCTGCACTGCGGGGGCTGAGGAACCCACCCCACCCACCCGAGAGTGAGGGTCGGGCCCAGGAGCCCACCAAGAGCAGCCTTGTGGACGGGACATCACCCATACCGAGAGACCCAGTGTGGTCCACCGGCCCCACCAAGGTGCCTCTAACCAGCCACCGGAGGAGGCTGCAGGGGTCCAACGCCACTCCCCCAGCCAACCACCACCCACGTGACCCACCTCACTCCCACGAGAGCGAGACACCCCCCCACACCAACCCACAGGGCCAGCCGATCTACTGTAGCCAGTACCCGCCCAGTCCCCGTTTTGTATTAACTGCAGGCTTTTAATACTCGACATGGGAAGACCAGAAAGCAGCAGTTTACAATAGTCGAGGTAAGATGCAATAAATGCATGGACTATGAACTCTGCATCACTAGTGGTTAGGATGGGCCGTATCTTAGCGATATTGTGAAGATGAAAAAAAATGCAGTTTTGGGAATATCCTTAATGTGCATTTGAAAGGAGAGATTTTTTGCTGAGTCACTTTGGGTAATGGTACTTTTGTCAAAACTCAGAGTGGTGTCCTAAAATAGGTGCCTGTTTCTAGCAGGACTAATAATCAACAGCTCTTTTCTTAGGGTTAAGAAGCAAAAAGTTACAGGACAGCCATTGTTTAATCTCAACAAGACATGCCTTCAGATGCGTTGGTTAGTTAATTTTAGTGACATCTATTGTATAGTTGGGTATCGTCGGCATTACAGTGAAAGCTAATCTTATATTTGTGTAACATATTGCAAAACAACAGCATATAAATACTGAACAAAGGAGGGCCAAGAATCGACACCTGTGGGACTCTGCAAGTGACGTTACAATACAAATTACCATGGTTTACGCGGTGCATCCTCTCTGAGAGATAAGATTGAAATCTAGAAAGTGCTGAGCCTGTAATACCGTTATACGTTTCAAGAGGATCTAGTAGTATGTTATAATCGACGGTATCAAAGGCAGCACTGAAGTCGAGTAATAATAATATTGAGGAGGCATAGCAGTCAGTAGCTAGTAAAAGATCATTCATCACTTTTACAAGGCCCGTTTCAGTAGAGTGGTCTGCCCTGAATCTGGACTGAAAAAGTTCAGATTGCTTGAAGCCATGTGATCATTAAGATTCTGTGCTGCAATTTTTGTTCAAATTTTTTGAATAATTTTCAAAATACTTGTATCAGTCAGCAATGTATTAGTGGGTAGTGTATCAGAATGTATAATATGACGCTCTCTTCTACATAAAGAATTATATGTTGTTAGAGTCTTAGCCTTAACCTTACACACTCCAAACCTGTTCTAATAGGCTCGCTAAACACCTGTGTCCTGGCCTGCTCTACTGTGAGTTGTAATGGAAGGCTCAAACAGTAATCTATGTTTCTAGAACGGGTGCTGGCGCCTCCCCCATTAGGGTGAAGGCCATCCTTCCTCAGCAGATCTGTTTCTCCAGAAAGAAGGCTACTTATCTACAAACTGCAGTCCCTGTTCACTACAAAAACTATTCAGCCACTGGTTAAGTGAGAATAATCTGCTAAACCTCTCATCATTGGCTCTCGCAGCCAAGGGGCTAGAGACAAGTAATCGATTCCCACTCATCTTTATGGCGAGATTAGGAGTACTAAATATTTTCTTCTTTTGTCATCTCTGCCTCATTCTTATATCATTGGAGCTGATATGTATAACTATATCCAAGTAGCTAATGTTGTTACCCCCACGTTGGTGTCTAGGCCTGCTGCGTGCCAGCTCCCTAAGGCTAGCTTCAATGTAGAGCGCGCAGGCCCCAGGCATACGCATTACAGTGGCTGGGTTTTTAAGCTTAATGTTACAAGTGATGGAGTCACCTTTGACTAACGTGTGGGAGCCAATAGACCAAGGAGGAATGGTACTAGCTAAAGGAGTGAATCTCTTATACATCTAAACAGGCTTGAAGCGGCTAGGTCGCATCTTAGTCTTAATGCAAACAGGACTAGTAGGTCAGCTACAACCTACGCTTTCAGGTAGGCCTGCCCCATCTTCATCTACAGTTACCAAACTATTTTGCTCTAGTTGGCGGACACATCCCGCTAGCAGGGAAAATCTCTCAATGAGAAGGGTGCAAGTGGTGCACGACTCCAAACTCACGTTTATACGGCCAGAGCTTTGGAAGCGAAGACGGTGGGATAGCCACGTCAGCCTCGTCAGTGTCAGAGCAGTGGTGCAGGCTACTCAGCTCTCAAAAGTTCAAAATGGTGTCAAAAAAGTAAAAACAAAGGCTAAAAAAACAACAACAACATAACAATGCAGGTAGACTGATAAAAGCGAGTTCGTTGTTTTGGGTGTCTCTCAGATACACACAGCGTCGCATGACTGGAGTTGAGAGTGGGCTACGTCTCAATTCGCCAACAATCCATTTTTAACATTACAGGCTTCCTCAGATGTAGCTAACCTAAGTTTTCACTCGTTATTGTCTGAAAAACATCCAGACTGTCAAGCTTGAGCCAACAATGATGCCGCACAGCTCCGCAGTTGTGCGAAGGAGTTTTACATTTCTCAGACAGTGGAGATTTCAAGAATGTTAATAGACTTGTTCTCAAGATATTGTCAACATTTTAAAATGGTGAATGTGTGAAAAATAAAAATATAACAGGCATGGGGATAATAGTATAGCACCTGCAAATTCTATTGCTTTCTGCAATGTGTCAGCCAACACAATTCAATGGAGCATCCTGGTAGCGAATAACTTGCTCTGGCGCTTCAGTCACCTCCAGTATGCAGCTGATAATATGATTTCGGTCAAGATGGTGCCCCCTTCAGTTGGGTAATTAGTCTGTTTTATTATTATTCCATGAACATGGTATTAATCAGAGTACTGTGTTTTGAGTACTCTTTTGTTGATCAATTCAGAAATTGATTTGAAGATTACAAAAATATTTCGTTCTACAGTTCTCCAAAACTCCAGAGCCCTATTTATCTCAATGTATTTCAGATCACTGAACATCCACAACCCTTTTCACACTAAGCTTGTGCTGGCTGTTTCTTACCTCGAGCCAAAATTTGCACTGGTCTTTTTTTTTTTTTTTTTTTTTTTTTTTTAATTTTCTCAACTGGCAAAAGCACCCACCTAGAGCTGGCATCAGCAAAATAATATGATAATGATAAAAGGCTCAGCATCTGAGGACGTTGACCACAGGTACCTGACATGAGCATTCAGCCAGCAAGAAGCCAGCAAACTTTAGGCAATATTAGATTGTGGTTGACAGTCATATGTTTATTCACAGCTCTTTTTTGTATTGAAAAAATACTTTAACTGAGACATTGCAACACACTGAAGGGGGTTTAAAAGAATGTTATCTGCAAGGATCTTAATACGGTATGTTGTTTTTCCCCCAGATAATGTCCACACACAACATTGTTCTGTGTTTAATTGTTTTCCATTGTTTTCTTACTGTTTAATTCAGTACACACAGTCCAGCTGCAATGATGCCATGCTGTTAACAGAACTCACACATACAGCCTACAAACCTGTGGTGGAAAACACAAAACCAGTGTGTGTGGCATATGGAACCAAAACGTGACCCATAATTTGGTATTTTTGGTATTATAGTCTTACAAACTGTATGACCATTTGCTTAGTTTTTATATTGTACATAAGGACACAGTGTGTTGCTCTTTGAAGGTTCTTTTTACCTAATTTTAAGACCTGGTAAACAATATAAATTATGTAAATCATTGTCACAAACAGTTTTCTGTTTCATTTATTTATTTATTTTTTTACCTAAATATTTGTCTCCCTCTAGATTTAATCTGCATTTACCAGAAGATGTTGGTTTAATAGTCGTAGCTGCTCAACAAAGTCATGGCAGAGGTCAGTGCTCCTGGATAGCTAAGTCTGCATACATACTGTCTGTGTACTGACACAGAAACGATTGTGTTTAGGGTGTTTGGCATGTTTGCATGGGTTCTCAAGTCAAATCAATCAAATGTATTTTTGAAAAGGCACATCTTTTTTTAACAAAAATATACACAGTTACATGTTCAAAATGCATTATTAAGCAAGTTTTAAAGATATACAAGTAAAATTCAATCTCAAAATTCCACTCTGAATACAAAATTAGATTTCACTTCGCATTCAGAGCTAAACTAAGAAGGAGCATGACAGCTGCTAGCACAAAAAAAAAAAAAAAGTCGTCCTTTTGGTTTTGACTGAATATACAGTAGATACACGTGTGTCAAACGGGGGTCTTTCGAGCCTGCAACGATTGACACATACATATGACAAGGCCCAAAGAGGCTCAATTTTCAACAAGTTGGACATAGAGAATTTATTAATGGGCTTTGAGCGTATGACTCGCACATTTAGCTGGTTGCAGCATGAATGGGCTTGTAGACTTGTTCCTCTCTTGTTCTTGATGCCTCTCCTCAATCGAGGAGGATGCTTCCAAAATTTGTTAATCTTAAAGCTGAATTCCTTGTTAAATTGTATAGTTCACCTTAGACCTACAGACTCCGATTGTGTGCAACACACGCTGCCCCCCTCCCAAATCAGTTGCTAAAGAACACAACAGACTCAAAGGACTCTACGGAAGATGGTTCAAGCCACAGCAGCGCTCTCAGGATGAGATTGATTCTTGATTCTCCGCATGCTTCCCAATGAAATGAGGACCAGGGTCAAGGAACATGAGCCAGAAGATGGGCTTACTACTAAAAAACGTGCTTGCCAGTATGAGTTTAAGAATACCAAGACAGCACAACACCCAAGTAGCAGCTGACCACACAAAAGAGGAGTTCCACGAAACAATAGGGTCTACAGGTAGAAATCCAGTGAAGGATCTGATTTGCTACCATTGTCAACACCTTGGGGACCAGGCCTCAGTGTCTCCCTTGAAAAAGCTGTTTGGCTTCTGTCACATTTCATACACTGTACTGTATACTTCTTACTGGAGCTTGTGGAGAGGAAACGAGTAGTTTCACCCAACTAATAAATGCAGAACCAAAACCAAATTTCTCTAAAATATAAAACAGCCGATAGATGGGAGTGCGGTTTCCAGAGGGTGTGCAAGCAATTTAGAAAGTTTTAAATTAGGTATTAAGCAAGCTTATTGGCCGGTATGATCTGCAGAGCAATGGATCCTTGACTTTTTTTTTTTTAATTGCAAGGATAACAGGAGAGTTTGTGGAAGAGAGCCAGAATCAAAAGATTATGTGAAAACCACTATCAGCAATGATGCTATTTTCCCCCAAAATACTTAAAAATAAAAATAAAATACTATAAAAATCAGCCAAAAAACATCTTGCCCCAGACTGTTACCGGATTGTAAAGATGTCACTGCTTCTGCAATCGTATTGGTTTCTCCAATACCATGGCCAAGTTTGGGTCAAAGACAGGGATATTTACTTTATCGCGGAAATAATCTAGTCATTCTAGTCAATCTGACATTGTGGAGTAAACTTCAGATCTGTAAAGTAATTCATAAAATTCTCTAAAGCCACCATTAATCACCAGTGGATCAGGGGTTAAACCAGATTTTGCCTGTATTCGCAGGATTATTTGGGAAGTCTATGGGCTAACAATTTGCTTTGCTTGTCTCCATGCTCATAGAACATTGACCTGGACTGGAACAGTTGCTTCGTAGCGTGTTGTGTCATCAACAAGCCATACTCCACTTGCAGCGTTAACCATTTCTTGTATGCTTCCAGCGATTTGGTCATGGAGTATCTTAAATTTAATTCTGCGATATCCTGAGCCAGCTCGTCGAATTTGCTCCTCCATGCCCATGATATTATTTCGCCCCGAATATATGCTTTAATAGTCTCCCACAGTAACGAAGGAGAAATATCTGGGGTCCTATTAGTATGGAGAAATAAATCTGAGATCAGGTATACGATTAACAAAGTCTGCCTCCAGAAGCAACTAAGAATTTAAACGCCAGGGTGCATACGTCATTGCCTTTATTTTTAAAAACAGTGGGTACTGAAAGTATTGAGACCCCCTTAAAATTTTCACTCTTTTTTTATATTGCAGCCATTTGCTAAAATCATTGAAGTAATTTTTTTTCCTCATGAATGAGCAGCACCCCATATTGACAGAAAAAATGGAATTGTTGAATTTTTTGCAGATTTATTAAAAAAGAAAACTGAAATATCACACAGCCATAAGTATTCAGACCCTTTGCTGAGACACATATATTTAACTCGGGTGCTGTACATTTCTTCTGATTATCCTTGAGATGGTTCTACACCTTCGTTGGAGTCCAGCTGTGTTTGATTATAAATATTGGACTTGATTAGGAAAGCCACACACCTGTCTATATAAGACCTTACAGCTCACATTGCATGTCAAAGCAAATGAGAATCATGTGGTCAAAGGAACTGCCTGAAGAGCTCAGAGACGATTGTGGCAAGGCACAGATCTGGCCAAGGTTACATAAAGAAATTCTGCTGCACTTAAGGTTCCTACGAGCACGTGGCCTCCATAATCCTTAAATGGAAGACATTTGGGATGACCAGAACCCTTCCTAGATCTGGCCGTCCGGCCAAACTGAGCAATTAGGGGAGAAGAGCCTTGGTGAGAGAGGTAAAGAAGAACCCAAAGATCACTGTAGCTGAGCTCCAAAAAGTTCTCAAAAGTCCACCATCATTGCAGCCCTCCACCAGTCGGGGCTTTATGGCAGAGTGGCCCGACGGAAGCCTCTCCTCAGTGCAAGACACATGAAAGCCTGCATGGATTTTGCTAAAATCACCTGAAGGACTCCAAGATGGTGAGAAATAAGATTCTCTGGTCCGATGAGACCAAGTTAGAAATTTTTGGCCTTAATTCTCAGCGGTATGAGTGGAGAAAACCAGGCACTGCTCATCACCTGTCCAATACAGTCCCAACAGTGAAGCATGGTGGTGGGAACATCATGCTGTGGGGTGTTTTTCAGCTGCGGGGACAGGATGACTGGTTGCAATTGAAGGGAAGATGAATGTGGCCAAGTACATGGATATCCTGGACGAAAACCTTCTCCAGAGTGCTCAGGACCTCAGGAGGGCTGAAGGTTGACCTTCCAACAAGACAATGACCCTAAGCACACAGCTAAAATAACAAAGGATTGGCTTCAGAACAACTCCGTGACTGTTCTTGAATGGTCCAGCCAGAGCCTTGACTTAAACCCAATTTAGCATCTCTGGAGAGACCTGAAAATGGGATCGTATTTATTTTATTTTTATTATTATTATTTTGATATTAAACAGTTTTAATTAATTCCAAAGTTATGTTAGAGGATGTGGTCCAAAACATGCATATAGAAAAAACTAATTAAGAGCTAAGAGTGAACAAATTGCATAGGTTGTTAAACTAGAGTAATGAATCAATATAGCACAGTAAAGATGGATATTTCGTTGAAAAAATTCAGGAAATTAGCATGGGATGCAAAAGAAAATATGAGCCATATGCCGTTCAGAGTTATGTCACAAGCAACCACGCCAGGGGCGGATATGGGCTGAAATACACTATATTGCCAAAAGTATTCTCTCACCTGCCTTGACTCACATATGATCTTAAGTAACATTCCCTTCTCAATCAATAGAGTTTAGTATGACACCGGTCCAGCTATAACAGCTTTAACTCTTCTGAAAAGGTTTTCCTAAAGGTTCAGGAGTGTGGTTAGGAATTTTTGACCATTCTTCCACAACCGCATACCGGATGTGAGGTCAAACAGTGATGTTGGACGAGAAGGCCTGGCTTTCAGTCTGTACTCTAATTCAGCCCAAATGTGTTCTATCAGGTTGGTCTCAGGACTCTGTGTAGGCCAGTCAAGTTCATCCACACCAGACTCTCCCATCCATGCCTTTATGGACCTTCCTTAGTGCATTCGTGTACAGTCATGTTAGAAATGGAAGAACTGTTCCTGTAATTGGTGATGGCTTGTAGGTCTTGCCACACACAGTCGTTTGCAGAAAACTCATTCTTTATCTTTGCTGCATAGCTTCTTATGGCAATGTTTATTTCCTTTGTCAGCTGGTTTCTAAAGCAAAGACCGGTAGAACATTCAAAGTCCTTGTTGGTCCTCATGTGGAGAAGCAACTCGTCAATTTGTTAGGCAGAGAGCATAGATTAGCGTTATTCACGTCTCCAACAGGCCCCATAGAGTGCAGCTGCTCTTCCGGTTATGTCCCAAAAAACTATGGATTTGTGAAAGTTGGCAAAAAAAAAAAAAAACATCCCGAG
This sequence comes from Phycodurus eques, assembly GCF_024500275.1. Classification (NCBI taxonomy): domain Eukaryota; kingdom Metazoa; phylum Chordata; class Actinopteri; order Syngnathiformes; family Syngnathidae; genus Phycodurus; species Phycodurus eques. Next base: position 3,857,112 of record NC_084541.1, read on the forward strand.
TAGCCTGCATGATGTTGAGCAAGGCTTCCCTTGTGTAGGTTAACCGGTATAGGAAAAATAACAAAAAAAGGACGAGAGAGTACAGTACTGAGATGCTATCGTCCATCCATTTTATATCTTAATTATAGTCATGAGTTAGCTGGACCTATCCCAGCTGACTTCATGCCAGGGGCGGAGTACATCCTGGACTGGTCGCCAACACAAATACAGTAGATATATAGTCCGTTCGTACTGCCAGGTATCAGTGTCCCTAATAATAAATAAAAATTGTTTTCATTTCAAGAAAGCCTTGACTTACTCGTCCTCGTACTCAGGCCTATTAAGAAACAAAGTGATTTAAATAGGGTCCTTGTACCTCTGTGCTCGGGCTCTAAGTATAAATAGTTGAATATTTAAAATGACACAAGATGTAATTATTCTACACTTACACTTTTTAGCATCATGTGGTCAAAAATGACTATACATGGAAGCCTGGACTCAAATATGTCAAAACTAGTCCCAATTTTTTAAGAGACATCCTACAGTGAAAGGTTTACTCAGAGGTGTCAAATTGATTTTTGTCACAGGCCACATCGAGTGTTGCTTTCCCCCGGAGGGCCGTTATGACTGTCAACCCATATTATGTAATATTATCACATATTCACAACAATTTGATGGATAACTAAAACAAATTGATATATAACTAATTTTAAAATCAGAAGTCAGTAAAAAAATGTTTTCTCAACTATTATTCAATTTCTTTTAAAAGGGGAATTGATGAAATGTCTCAACGTCATCAAAGGTCAACGCAGTTTGCAATTGTGGTATTTTAGCAAGAAACTTTAAGTCAACACGCATAATTTGCTTTCGCGGGCCTACATGAAATTATGTGGTGGGCCGGATCTGGTCCCTGGGCCACAAGTTTGACACCTGTGGTTTACTGAGAAAGGGAAGTTATCCCTTGCGTAAATGTTTTTAATAATGGTCTGATTCTAAATGTCATTAAATAAATTATATTAATTCATGTAATTTATCTCCCCGCTGCAGGGCGGGGAAGAAATGCGTGGCTTAGCCCTCTTGGCTGCGCTATGTTCACACTATGTGTCCAGATAAAGCTGAGTTCGAGGCTTGGACAGAAGATTTCCTTTCTGCAACACCTGGCTGCTCTTGCTGTAATTGAAGCTGTGCTTACACTTCCTGGATATGAGGTATCATTATTCACATTATATTGTGTCAGCTCTCTCCACACTCATGGAAATATTACCGTACTATGTACAAGTACTGTAGGTGTCAGATTTACTAAATGTTTGGGTGTGGAAAAACAGGCGCAAACTTGATTGCTCACACAAACAGATGGGGAAGCTTATCTACTCACCGGGCACACCCAGGATTGAGCCTGCAAAACGAGGAAAATTGCCCAGTTCTTTTTGCGCCTTCTGGGAGGAGTATATGCAAACTGATGAATTTAACACTTGCAAAGTGATTAATGAAACCTGAGATGAATTGTGATGGCTGATTTTGAATCTTTAAATCCCATGTCTAAAAGTCAGGTTTAAATCAGCCCTCACAGTGCTGCAAGTGTAGCGCTGCAAAATGAGAGGTGGTGGGGAGAACTTTTCTGCTTGTGTAAACATTTCTGAAATGCCACAAACAAAACTGATTGACATATATTCTATTCAATAATGCAATTTTTGAGCTTCTGAATGATGTAAGGGCTGACTTGGAGCCAGTCACAAGGAAGAGTCTTGCCATAGCACCTATGACAAAACGCATCAACTCTGCATTTCCTTGTCTGCGTCGTCATTTCAGTGCACGGTGACAATGTGTGCAGGCCTCTCCCAAGTTGTAAACACGTTACACAGGATGGGCGGATGCATCCCATTCCCACGCACTTGGGGCAAGTTAAATGAAACAAAGCCATGGCTTTTATGCGGTTGCTGGGTTTCCCCAAAATTATCAGAGTGATAGATTTTTTTCTGTAACTAATACCCTATGATTTTGGCTCTTCCACTGACACTTTGAATTCTATCACTGTGTGGAGTTTCCATGTTCTCCCCGTGCCTGCATAGGTTTTTTCCGGCTTTCTCCCACATCCCAAAAACATTGCATGGTAGGTTAATTGAAAATTCTAAATTTCCCGGAGGTGTGAATGTGAGTGCGAATGGCTGTTTGTTTATATATGCCCTGCGATTGGCTGGCGATCAGTCCAGGGTGTACTCTCTCGCCCAGAGTCAGCTGGGATAGGCTCCAGCATGCCCGCGACCGTAGTGAGGATAAGCATTATGGAAAATGGATGAATGGACAGTGCTGTCCTAAATTTTACGTAGTAGTGAAAACCATCACAGCTACCTTAACCGCAAAGCACATCTATTCCATCGAGTTTATACCTGTTGCGAACCAACCCCGCAATCTCTTAAGCGAGTGAACACGCAATTTAACACCAGCTATTTGAACTCTTAGTAAATTAGGCCCTCAAAAATATTGGCAAATAAAGAAAGAGAAAATTAAAGACAGCTTAAAACATTTAATATATAAAGTGTGTGTGTGTGTGTGTGTGTGTGTCTGCATCTGCGTCCGCGTGCATGCGTGTGTGTGTGTGTGTGTGTGTGTGTACATATACAGTGGCTACGGAAAGTATTCAGGCCCCCGTTAAATGTTTCACTCTTTATATTGCAGCCATTTGCTAAAATCATTTAAGTTAATTTTTTCCCCTCATTAATGTACACACAGCACCCCATATTGACAGAAAAAAATGGAATTGCTGAAATTTTTGCAGATTTATTCAAAAAGAATAACTGAAATATCACACAGCCATAAGTATTCAGACCCTTTGCTGTGACACTCATATATTTAACTCTGGTGCTGTCCATTTCTTCTGATCATCCTTGAGATGGTTCTACACTTTCATTGGACTCCAGCTGTGTTTGATTATACTGATTGGACTTGATTAGGAAAGCCACACACCTGTCTATATAAGACCTTACAGCTCACAGTCCATGTCAGAGCAAATGAGAATCATGAGGTCAAAGGAACTGCCCGAAGAGCTCAGAGACAGAATTGTGGCCAAGCTTACAAAAAAGAATTATGCTGCACTTAAGGTTCGTAAGAGCACCGCGGCCTCCATAATCCTTAAATGTAAAATGTTTGGGACGACGAGAACCCTTCCGGCCAAACTGAGCAATCGCGGGAGAAGACCCTTGGGGAGAGAGGTAAAGAAGAACCCAAAGATTACTGTGGCTGAGCTCCAGAGATCGGAGAAAGTTTAGCCCTCCATTAGTCGGGACTTTATGGCAATGGGTCGACGGAAGCCTCTCCTGAGTGCAAGACACATGAAAGCCCACATTGAGTTTGCTTAAAAAACCCTGAAGGACTCCAAGATGGTGAGAAATAAGATTCTCTGGTCTGATGAGACCAAGATAGAACTTTTTGGCTTTTTGTGGAGAAAACCAGGCACTGCTCATCACCTGTCCAATGCAGTCCCAAGAGTGAAGCATGGTGGTGGCAGCATCATGCTGTGGGGGTGTTTTTCGCTGCAGGGACAGGACGACTGGTTGCAATCGAAGGAAAGATGAATGCGGCCAAGTACAGGGATATCCCGGACGAAAACCTTCTCCAGAGTGCTCAGGTCTTCAGACTGGGCCGTAGGTTGACCTTCCAACAAGACAATGACCCTAAGCACACAGCTAAAATAACAAAGGAGTGGCTTCAGAACAACTCTGTGACTGTTCTTGAATAGCACAGCCAGAGCCCTGACCCAAACCAAATTGAGCATCTCTGGAAGGACCTGAAAATGGCTGTCCACCAATCGTTCACCATCCAACCTGACAGAACGGGAAGAGGATCTGCAAGGAGGAATGGCAAAGGATTTTTTTTCTGTCAAAATGGGGTGCTGTGTGTACATTGAGGAAACAAAATAACTTAAATGATGCTAGCAAATGGCTGGAATACAACAAAGAGTGAAAAATTTAAGGGGGTCTGAATACTTTCCATACCTACTGTGTGTGTGTGTGTGTGTGTGTGTGTGTGTGTACACACGCACGCACACACACACACATATATATATATATATATATATATATATATATATATATATATATATATATAAATGCCCAACGCGTTGTCATCGCTTAGGGGCTTAACTGTAGGTAAAATTACGGGACTAAGTTTGGGCAATCTGCCAACACGCATTGGGCCAGCGTGGCAGATAAGGGCCTATTCCTTCTTAATGGCAGTACAACAAAAAACACGGCCCTCATTCACCAGAGGCCAAAGAGCCACTGGCGTTTGGCGGCAGAGGATGCTAAGAATCACCGGGCTAATTATGGCTGCTTACGGACAACGGACTTGGCTATGCTAGACCAGAACACGGTTACTCCTACAAACATTTTAAGTCAAACCAAAGGACAATCTTTAGAGGTAGCAAGAAAGAATCAAAAAAGACATTACGCACGAAATCTTATTTTTGGGACGCTCAACGTGCGAACGCTAAAGGACAATTCTCGATTAGAAGAGCTACAACATGAGCTAGAAGCCATCAAATGGGATATAATTGGACTGGGTGAAATACGTCGGAAAGATGAAGCTATGTTGACTCTCGATAATGGCCATCTGTTTTATTACAGAGGATCAGAAAGTGGACCCAATAGTGGAGTTGGTTTCATTATTAATAAAAGTATTGGCAATTACGTTACCAGCGTCAAAAGTGTTTCCGATAGAATCGTCACATGTATCTATCTCTATTAGAAAGTGTTACTCGCTTCAATTGATACAAATATATGTGCCGACCATCAGCCACACCGACGATGAGGTGGAAGCATTCTACAAGGATTTATCCCATCTTTATAGTCAATCGAAGCACAAATTTTTAATAGTCATGGGTGACTTTAATGCCAGGATTGGCCTTAACTCTGACGAGAAATCAATTGGATCCTACGAAATGGGATCAAGAGACTGAAAGAGGAGAACCCTTAATAGAATTTGCTGAACAAGAAGGCTTATACTTCATCAATTTGTTCTTTAACAAGAAATGGAACCAAAAGTGCACATGGATAAGCCCCAAAGGTAACACTCGCATCATAGACTACTTCCTGTCCTACGACAAAGGGGTATTTACGGATTGCACCACCCTAAACAAATTTGACATTGGAAGTGACCACAGATTGGTTCGGGTCAAAGTGCAAATCAACTGCCAACTTGAACGAAAGAAACTTCTAAAGAGCAAATTTAATTGAATTCAAGAAAGAAGCGACGAGTTTCAAATACGTTTGGCTAATCGCTTTAAAGCTCTTCTAATACTGGAAGACACAGATCTGTCAACACACGACGACGAAATTGTAAACGGGATTGTTCAAACTGCACACAAAGTAGCGCCATCAACGAGAAAGACGACAACATCCACAATATCTAAAGCTACTCTCGACTTAATGAAACAACGACAAGAAATGAAGAAAAGGCGCAGCATTATCAACAAAATTGAATATGTTGAATAGTGCAAGACGATTCGGAAAAAGATACGAGAAGAATTGAGAATTTACAACGTTCGGCTTGTTCAGAAAACGCTTGAAGCAGGACATAAAATGTGCATTAATTCGCCACAAGAAAATATTTTTTTTTTTTAAAATGGAAGATGGAACGATATGTCACAGCCGCCAAGAAATCGTACAACGAGTTAAAATGTTTTATACAAATCTATACAGTGACCCTCATTGAATGATTACTGGAAAGGTAGAAGCAGACCCAGTTCCATTTATCCTGAATGAAGAGGTTGAAAATGCTATTAGTTCACTTAAGGCCGGAAAAGCTTGTGGTCTGGATGAAATTTCTGTTGATATGCTTAAAGCAGCGGCACGGTGGACGACTGGTTAGAGCATCAGCCTCAAAGTTCTGAGGACCCGGGTTCAATCCCCGGCTCCGCCTGTGTGGAGTTTGCATGTTCTCCCCGTGCCTGCGTGGGTTTTCTCCGGGCACTCCGGTTTCCTCCCACATCCCAAAAACATGTATTAATTGGAGACTCTAAATTGCCCGTAGGCATGACTGTGAGTGCGAATGGTGGTTTGTTTCTATGTGCCCTGCGATTGGCTGGCAACCAGTTCAGGGTGTACCCCGCCTCCTGCCCAATGACAGCTGGGATAGGCTCCAGCACGCCCGCGACCCTAGTGGGGAGAAGCGGCTCAGAAAATGGATGAATGCTTAAAGCAGGAGGGAACGAACTTAATAAGATGCTTGTAAAACTATTTCAACCCTGCTTGGACTTGCAAGAAGTACCAGCGACATGGAAAGACGCAGAAATCATTTTGCTACATAAATCAGACGATAAAATGGACCTAAGAAAGTATCGTCCAATAAGCCTGCTCGCAACGATTTATAAAGTCTTTGAGATATTAGACAAACAAATTGAAATCAAACTCCGTGAAGCACAGCCGATAGAACAAGTGGGTTTTCGTAGCGGTTTTAATACTATGGACCACATACAGACAGTTCAACAAATAATCGAATGACACGAGTACGAAATGCCTCTGTGTGTAGCCTTCATCGACTATGAAAAAGCATTGGACTCAGTCACCACCACTTCGATACTGCAGGCGCTAGTAAATCGAGGGATAGAGCCGACCTATATCAACATTCTACAATCAATATACGATTATTCAGGTTCAATACAAATTGATGATAAAAGAGTCTAGGAAATAAGTCTAGGAAAAGGGGTCAGGCAAAGGCGGCGCACTGTCTCGGAAGCTATTTATAGCTTGCCTTGAAGAAATATTTATAAGCTCAATTTTGAAAAAGAAGGACTAAAAATTTACGGCGCTTATTTGAGCCATCTTCGTTTTGCAGACGACAAATTTATTCTCCTACGATGCTGAACAAATACAGCGTCGCATTCAGGAATTAGAGTTAGAAAGCCGTCGCTCAAGTCTGAAAATTAACAAAAGCAAAACAAAGGTGATGTTCAATCGTTACTGTCCACAAAAAGATGTCAAAATGGAGGACTGTGTTCTAGACGCCGTGGACAACTACATCTATTTAGGCCAACTTGTAACAATGGATGGAAATACAAGCACTGAAGTTGAACGCCGCATAAAGCTTGCATGGCAGGCTTATGGAAGGCTGAGTGTTATATTCAAGAACAATCTTCCTGCTTGAAAAGAAAAGTTTTTGATCAATGTATTTTACCAGTCCTCACTTACGGTAGTGAAACTTGGACTATGAATGCCAAAGTTATACAAAGATGACGTGTAACCCAAAGGTACATGGAACACCAAATATGGAAAATAAGCATTAGCGACAAGAAAAGATGCAGTTGGATAAGACGGCAGACGCGAGTTACCGACGGCATTCAAAAAATAAAAAGCCTTAAATGGAAACGGGCTGGCCATGTTTCCCGAAGAGCTGACAAAAGGTGGACCACAGAAACTATCAATTGGATACCACTGGACACAAAGTGACCATGGCAAAGACCTGAAAGTCAATGGATAGATGAAATCATTAAACACACCGGAATACACTGGGAATAAATTGGAAAATGTCGTAGTAGTTGGAAACGTGAAGAGGCCGTAATCCTGCAGTGGATTGAAAATACTCTCATTATTAGAAAATAACAGAAAATTTTGATAAGCCAAATTGACCTAAAACAGTCTGATTTCATGTCAGAAAGGAAAAAAAGTGAATGCGTCTATTGTTATGGCTAAAAACTGGGGTGCGACTATTTATTAGCATGACTGTACATCTTATGTGCCCGGGCAGCTGTGTCTCAGTCGTTAGAACGGGTCGTCCAGTGACTGGGAAAGGTAGCTGGTTTGAATCCCGGCTCCGACTGTCTGCATATCGAAGTGCCCTTGGGCAAGACACTGAACCCCAATTTGCTCCAAGTGGGCATGGCTGCAGTCACCCATTGGTGTATGAATGTGTGGGTGAATGTGAGGCTTTATAAAGCGCTTTGGGCACTGTGATAGTGTAGATAAAGCGCTATGTAAGTGCAGTCCATTTACCATTTATTGCCATTTTTAAGCAAGTATATGATACATTACAACGTGACATCATTAAAAAAAAATCAGTTGCATTAGTTTTGAATAGAATCAATTGTAAATGGTGATATTTTATTATATTCCAACCTTCCTCAGGACATTGACTTGCGGATAAAGTGGCCCAATGATATCTACAACAGCAAACTGATGAAGCTTGCAGGAGTTCTTGTATGTCGCCCATTCGTGTGTGAATGTGTGGGTGAATGTGAGGCTTTGTAAAGCACTTTGGGCACTGTGATAGTGTAGATAAAGCGCTATGTAAGTGCAGTCCATTTACCATTTATTGACATTTTTTAAGCAAGTATATGAAACATTACAACGTGACATCATTAAAAAATATTCAGTTACATTGGTTTTGAATAGAATGCATTGTAAATAGTGATATTTTATTATATTCCAACCTTCCTTAGGACATTGACTTGCGGATAAAGTGGCCCAACGATATCTACAACAGCAAACTGATGAAGCTTGGAGGAGTTCTTGTATGTCGCCCATTCGTGTGTGAATGTGTGGGTGAATGTGAGGCTTTGTAAAGCACTTTGGGCACTGTGATAGTGTAGATAAAGCGCTATGTAAGTGCAGTCCATTTACCATTTATTGACATTTTTTAAGCAAGTATATGAAACATTACGTGACATCATTAAAAAATATTCAGTTACATTGGTTTTGAATAGAATGCATTGTAAATAGTGATATTTTATTATATTCCAACCTTCCTTAGGACATTGACTTGCGGATAAAGTGGCCCAACGATATCTACAACAGCAAACTGATGAAGCTTGGAGGAGTTCTTGTAACTTCCACTGTCATGGGTTCAACATTTCATCTACTAATAGGTAACCTCTTCTTCTGTCCTCCTCGTGCTTAATTAACTCTTATCTTCAAGGTCTCTGCTCTTGCAATCAAGAGTTATTGCAAAAAGATAGACTGCCATTTTAAAGTGTTTAATGGTTTTCAGTACAGCTGTTCTCAAGTCATTGACTTGATCGCATCTGGATTGGTCTGGTGTCTTTGAAAACGCTTTGCCTCTCATTCGACTGAGCAGGCTTTTGGATGAAATTACATAGATGAGTGAAGATATTCACAGGCAAGATCTGCTGTTTGTTACATCCTCACAATGAACCAAAAAAGAAAGCTTTTCAAAAATAAAGTGGCCATGGTCGAAAAACAATTCCCAAAACAGACAAAATAGTGATCACACATCAAAGCCTGACTGAAGTTTGGCAAGAAAATCTTAAACATGGCAATGACTTTTGGAAGTCGATCCTCCAAAAATTCAGGCCATGGGCGCAGGCCTGACCACCAGGTCCTCTCCTTCAAGCCCCCGCCTCCAGGCCTGGCTCCAGAGGGGGACTTCGGTGACCCGCGTTTGGGTAAGGGAAAACTGAGTCCAATTTTTGTCGTCATCATAAGGGGTCGTTGAGCCGTGCTTTGTCTGCTCCCTCACCAAGGACCTGTTTGTCATGGGTGACCCTGCCGGGGGCATAAAGCCCCAGACAACTTAGGTCCTAGGATCATTGAGACACACAAACCCCTCCACCATGATAAGGTGACGGCTCAAGGAGGGGTGTTCAATTCAGAAATGGCCAATAAAAACGGAAAATGACTGTACTTAATATTTTCCTGGAGGATGCATTTGGGTTTAGCCTTTGAAGTTGGTAATAGTGAAAAATTAAGTGAAACAGACAATGATTTTAATCAATTATTTTCCATAAGGAGAATGCTGAAAGAGGAGGATGCTATTCATGTGGCACAGCTTGAAGCAGGCATCAGTAGGAGGCCAAAACAAAAAAGCAAAGAAATGAGGCAAATTTAATTTTAATCTTAAATTTATACATCAACATGTACTGGAGCTGTGTAAATACATGTTTTTCTGTGTGAAGATTTTTTTTTTTTATGTTGCCTTATTGTACTCTTCATTCTTCCAGATTGCTTAATTTGTTTTAAAATACAAATAAAAATTCTCTGCCGGGGCCTGGGGGATTCCCCCAGATCTCCCTACAATGTTTATTTTTATTTATTTATTTATTTGTCACCTTTTTCATGCCTATGGTGTTTGCTTGTCTGATCATGAGATGTGTCTTGACTCACACCTTGGCAATGAGACCTTTTTGTAGGCCATCAATTACCAGCTGATATTCATTTGCACTAACAAGGAGCTGGATTGCTGTTTGATTATTGATAGATTTTAGGTGTTGTCTTGGCTTAACATGCCTTTTTGCACCTCCCTGTCTTCATGTGTTCAATAATTTTTCCCGTGTCATTTCACATTTTTACACACAACTTAATTTCTGACCTTATTTATTTCTTTGTATGTATGGATTACTTGGGTTGTTCCCAACATCTGGTGAAATTGTCATGTCAATAGCACCTTTGGAAATGTATTTATTTGAGAAAAATGGTGACGTGTTAAGTACTTATTTCAGCCGCTGTACATGTACATCGTGTATAACAGCATGGTAAATCATGACAGTTAGTAATTTAAAGTTCATTTTAAAGTTAATTTTATTCTAACCTAAAATTTGACTGTAATAATGAACATTGAACATTTACTGTATATACATATCTGAACAAGAATCAGCCATGTACAAATTTGATGGCATTTTTTACCTGGTCGTTTGGATTGGGAGTGACCACCTGAACTTCGAGGTGTGTTGTCAGCCATCTTGAATCCAACCTTTAATGTGGTATATCCTTAGTAGGAGTGTAATGTCCTCAGAATTGGACACCAGACCCTCGTAGAGGAAAATGTAGTACTGTGGTGTAGACCAGTGTTCCCCAACCTTCTTTGCACCGCGGACCGGTTAGGAGTCGGCATTTTTCTCACGGACCGGCTGTGGTCTGACACACACACACACCTCGCTTCTGCTTCCTCCTTTGCCGTTCGTGGTGCGTCCACTCTGGGAGTAATGCAGGAGTGGGGGTCGGAGCTCCTCAATGAGAGTAGACTTTTAACTCCGTAAAAGTAGTTCTGCCTGTGTCGAGCAGCAACTAACGTCTGTATCAGAGCGGACTTGGTGCGTGAGCGTTAACTGTTGCGATAAACCCGTATTTTAAGTAGGACCGATATAGTGTTGTTTCATTTGCGAATGTTTCGTTCACAAGAACAAATCTTTTCAGTAAACATAATGAACTGAATTAGTTTATGAAATGATTTCGTTCTTTGAGCTCTCCCGCCATTAGCCAGCCCGCTCGGACCGTAAACGGAAACGTTCGAGCCGGCTGGGACCGGCAATGGAAGCGTTCTGTGCAGTCTCGACGTGTCAATTGAGACGGGCAGCTGGTGTAGCGGAAAAGATTCGGTCAATTTTCAAAATAAAACACATTGACACGTGAATTGCAATAAAACAGAAATTATATAAATTGGCCATTCTTTCTCTGTGGCACGGTACCGGTCCGTGGCCCGGTGGTTGGGCACGACTGGTATAGACGACTGAAAATGGGAAGTCCACATACAGTATGCCGACGCCAGGTCTTCTGAGCAAATAGGTAAATTGGATTAACCTGCTAGCAGGAGAACAGCGAAGTATGAAACGTGAGAAACTGGTGGTTAATGCTGGCGCCCATATCGAATTTTAAATAAAACTCCATGCAATACACTTTCTTCTCATAAGAATTATAGTTCAGAAATAAATTACAAGTACTTAAAAATAGGGAGTTACTTTTCAATCACCCGGTATATAGAACAAAATATTGTCAAACAGATGTGTCAGGGCTTGACTAGTATGAACCATGTGAAGTCTGGGATTTTCTGGAGCATGTAAAGAGGTGTTACTAAACATTTTCAGTTTTTTAGCAAATACATTTTGAATGCAAAATTTTATGCCCTGCCCAGCGTGGCACCGAATGAAAAGCTTTGAATAACTTTTCATCTTCAACATCTTCAGATGAGACACCAATCGGATTAAATCTATAGTTCTGTTCGTTAAAAAAAGGTGAAAAATAAGGTGAAAATTGAAAGCAAAGTAAAAATGGTAGATTTCCTGCTGGTTTTAGGGTATGGCTCCAAGAGACTTTTGTAGGACGTGGGCTGTTACGTATGCCTCCCAATTTTGGTAGCCCGAGGTGAAACGTACAGCCGTTGCTGCTTTTTTGAAAATTTGTAGGGTGTGCTACTGAGCCATTAAAAATTGCACAAAAATACCTATAAAATATTAAAAATGTGCACCAGGCTTGATTTGTGTGCAAAGTTTCATGAGTTTCCATGCATGTTTAGACCCTCAAAGCAGTGTTGGGTTCTTGGCAATGAGCGTGGCAAACAGCACGTCGCCACTGCAACGCTGTGTCAAAAACTGACAAACTTTGTATTGTGAGGTCATGAAGGCCTGAACATCATGCGTAGTAAATGTTGGATAGATTGGATTAACCTGCAAGCAGCATGCGGAGTAAATGTTGGATAGATTGGATGAACCTGCTAGCAGGAGAACAATAATGTATGAAATGTAATTTCCTTGTGCCAGTAGGTGGCGCTATTGGTAAGATTAAAATTTGTTCCATAGATCCCTGAAAGTATGGACTGTCATTTAGTGTGCGAAATTTTAAAAAGACTTCAATGAAAGTGCAGAACCATCTCAAGGATGATCAGAAGAAATGGACAGCACCAGAGTTAAATATGAGTGTCACAGCAAAGGGTCTGAATACTTATGGCTGTGTGATATTTCAGTTTTTCTTTTTTAATAAGTCGGCAAAAATTTCAACAATTCTGTTTTTTTCTGTCAATATTGGGTGCTGTGTATACATTGAGGGGAAAAAAATAACAAACGATTTTAGCAAATGGCTGTAAAAAAGAGTGAAACATTTAAAGGGGTCTGAATACTTTCCGTACCCACTATATTTATCTCAGGTGCTGTCCATTTCTTCTGATCATCCTTGAGATGGTTCTACACCTTCATTGGAGTCCAGCTGTGTTTCATTATACTGATTGGACTTCATTAGGAAGGCCACACACCTGTCTACATTGGGTAATGAAAGTATTCAGACCCCTTAAATGTTTCACTCTTTGTTATATTGCAGCCTTTTGCTAAAATCATTTAAGTTCATTTTTGTCCTCATTAATGTACACACAGCACCCCATATTGACAGAAAAAATCTGAATTGTTGAAATCTTTGCAGATTTATTAAAAAAGAAAAACTGAAATATCACACAGCCATAAGTATTCAGAGCCTTTGCTCAGTATTTAGTAGAAGCACTCTTTTGAGCTAATACAGCCATGAGTCTTTTTGGGAATGATGAAGTTTTTCACACCTGGATTTGGGGATCCTCTCCAGTTCTTTCAGGTTGGATGGTAAATGTTGGTGGGCAGCCATTTTCAGGTCTCTCCAGAGATGCTCAATTGGCTTTAAGTCAGGGCTCTGGCTGGGCCATTCACGGAGTTGTTCTGAAGCCACTTCTTCGTTATTTTAGCTGTGTGCTTAGGGTCATTGTCTTGTTGGAAGGTGAACCTTCAGCCCAGTCTGAGGTCCTGAGCACTCTGAAGAAGGTTTTCGTCCAAGATATCCCTGTACTTGGCCGCATTCATCTTTACTTTAATTGCAAGCAGTCGTCTTGTCCCTGCAGCTGAAAAACACCCCCACAGCATGATGCTGCCACCGCCATGCTTCACTGTTGGGACTGTATTGGACAGGTGATGAACAATGCCTGATTTTCTCCACACATACCGCTTACAATTAAGGTAAAAGAGTTCTATCTTGGTCTCATCAGACCAGAGAATCTTATTTCTCACCATCTTGGAGTCCTTCAGGTGTTTTTTAGCAAACTTCATGCGGGCTTTCATGTGTCTTGCACTGAGGAGAGGCTTCCATCAGGCCACTCTGCCATAAAGCCTCGACTGGTTGAGGGCTGCAGTGATGGTTTACTTTCTAGAACTTTCTCTCATCTCCCGACTGCATTCCTGGAGCTCACCCACAGTGATCTTTGGGTTCTTCTTTACCTCTCTCACCACCTCTCTCTGTACCCATTGTATATAAGACCTTACAGCTCACAGTGCATGTCAGACCAAATGAGAATCATTAGGTGAAAGGAACTGCCTGAAGAGCTCAGAGACAGAATTGTGGCAAGGCACAAATCTGGCCAAGGTTACAAAAAACATTCTGCTGCACTTTAGGATCCTAAGAGCACAGTGGCCTTCATAATCCTTAAATGAAAGACGTTTGGGACAACCAGAACCTTTCCTCGAGCTGGCCATCCGGCCAAACTGAGCAATCCTCCGCCAGTCGGGGCTTTTATGGCACAGTGGGCTGATGGAAGCCCCTTAATTGTAAGCGGTATGTGTGGAGAAAATCAGGCATTGTTCATCACCTGTCCAATACAGTGAAGCATGGCGGTGGCAGCATCATGTGAAAAAAAAAAAAACACCTGAAGGACTCCAAGATGGTGAGAAATAATATTCCCTGGTCTGATGAGACCAAGATAGAACTTTTTTGTCACATAGGCATCCCAATTTTAGTAGAACTTGGTGAAATTTACAGCTGAGGCTGCTTTATTGAAATTTTGTAGTGGTCTCCACTACTTTTTTATTTTTTATGTTTTATTATTTTTTTTTTTTATTACAGAATAATCCTATAAAATATTGAATTGTTTGCCAGGTTTGATGTGTGCAAAATATAATGAGTTTGAGTGCATATTTCGACCCTCAAAACAGCGGTTTTCTTGGCGAACAGCATGTCGCCACGGCAACAGCGTTATACAAAATGGAAAAGCTTTTTATAACTTTTCATCTTCCATATCTTTAGATGAGATACTCAGTTTGAAGTCGATATGATTAAACCTCTAGGAGGAGTTCGTTAAAATGTGACCTCTGTAAAAGGCAAAAAATTAGGTGACAATCAGAATCACCCTTATATGCCAAGTCTATCAAAAACCACCCTAGTACGACAATAGACAGCCCATTTTGACAAAAAAATACTTTTGAGACACAAAAACACACCACAGAGTGTCCCTTAGCAATGAAACTGGTAATGTGGTATTGCTGATACAAGTACAGTTGTCCAAATGATGCCACTAGCAATTTAATGGCAAGAGGGAAGAAGCTGTTGAAATGTCTGCTTGTTTTAGTTTGCATTTATCGATAGTACCTACCTGAGGGAAGGAGCTGGTATAGGTGGTGACCAGGATGTAGAGGATCCAAAAGGATTTTGCATGCCCTTGTCTTAGTTCTGGCAGCGTGCAAGTCCTCAAGGGTGGGTTGTGGGGTCCCGATGATTTTTACGACAGTCCTGATTGTCCATTGCAGTTGGAATTTGTCCTCTTTTGTGCGAGCAGAACTGTGATGGATGAACACAGGACTGATTTGATGACTGCTGTGTAGAACTGCCTCAACAGCTCCTGTGGCAGGCCGTGCTTCTTCAGAAGCCACAAGTACATCCTCTGCTGGGCTTTTTTGAGGATGGAGTTGATGTTAGTCTCCGACTTCAGGTCCTGAGAGACTAATTCCCAGGAACTTGAAGTTCTCGACGGTTCTCCATGTTTGGCTACATGGAAAAACTCTTACTCTCCAGACAGAGCTCACAAAATATTTGCAGGAACTTCCCTCAACTAACATTAGTTATTGTGTAACAGTAACTCAGAAGTGGTAGCAGCCTTCTCCAGATGTGCACGCCATAGCAGTATTTGAAGAGATCTGGCGCGAATAGAACATTCTCGTTACCACAACGTCTTTCAATTCCAGGAAAGCAACATCATCCCTGCACTTTGTAATAAATCCATTCCAGTAGCCAACCATTGCGGGCACTGTCTGTCTGTGGTGAAGGACACCAATTTGTACACTAGGAGCTGGGTTTTCTCAACAACATTTTTGAAGACTGAAATATGTCCTCTCCTCGCGTGTGTTCTTTTGAGGGCAGTACTGTTAACAGCTCCTCTTTTGCAATCATGTCAGCAAACTCCATCCGATTAAAAATATTCGGAAATGTCACTCACGTCTGTTGACTCGTCCAACTGCAGTGAGAAACACTCGCAATCTGCAGTCCTTCCTGAAATGCTCCATCAAATCCTGGGCCATGGCTTCCCTGCACCGTGTGACTGTAGTTGAGAGCTGGAGAGCTTTGGTCGAAGGCCCCCCGGAGAGCATGGGGGCCCAGCCACAAACAGGGCCCAACGCAGGAGCCAACTGGAATCCTCAGTTGTGTTGACATCCGGCTCGAAGGACCAATTTAATGTTGGATCTATCTCGCCCAACACCTATAAAAATAGACACAAAAAGGAATGAAGACGCTGGTTTCTTTTGCTCATGAGGAGGACGTATGGGAGATTGTTCAGATTACAGCCTCCCATCACGCTCTAAACAATCTCTCCCGTCGCTCCTGTATTTATTTGAAATAGGGAGGTTTCTAAGTTACAAGACATAACATACTAAGCTACAAGACACAACACACAAAGGGGAGGATTTCAAGGTGAAGACATGAGACCAACACCGGCCACGTCCTTGGTCAAGGCGTCCTTCTCTCTGATGATTCCTGCTGAGTCATCTTCTTGAAGGCGAGACATCTTCCTTTCTCTCACGGTCAGCAAGCAACCATCAAAATCGTCCATAATACTAATGCAAGATAAGCAAATAAATTATAACTTCTACAATATATTTAACATTTCCCTCCTGTTTATCATGTATTTGCACAAATTCTCATCATTTTACAGTCACTTCATTTCGATTTTTAACTGTAGAATCATTTTTATGAAACAAATACATTTGTCATACATGAATGTTGTAGTTTAAACATCGTAATCACCTGGATCAGGAAACAAATCAGGTAAAACAACATCATCATCATCGTCTTCATTATCAACATCCAGTAAAGGATACATCTGCTCCATACGGTTATCCATGGGGGTAATTGCTGTGGTGATTAATCT
This sequence comes from Phycodurus eques, assembly GCF_024500275.1. Taxonomy (NCBI): domain Eukaryota; kingdom Metazoa; phylum Chordata; class Actinopteri; order Syngnathiformes; family Syngnathidae; genus Phycodurus; species Phycodurus eques. Next base: position 3,873,960 of record NC_084541.1, read on the forward strand.
ACTGATTAAAGCCCGAATGCATGGGATACAACAACATCCACACAATGTCAGAATGGCTGCAAAAACAGCAATTGATGTCAATATTGGTGAAATTAGGGTTTTGTATTTACCAAAAACGTCCATCCAGCTGTCCCACAAGGAGGTGTCCACACCAGAGTGTTGATTGAGGGTCCGTAGACCATCGATGGCTCTGGTCAAGCTGCCATCTGAAGCAGTATTGTTTGGAATGTATGTACAACATTGTCCTCCTAACATACCGCAAACACCTCTCTCTCTTGCGACGAGCATGTCAACAGCTATGCGGTTTTGGAACGTCATGAAAGAGGTAGCCTTGAGCTGCTCATGCACAGCTTCCAACCCACTCTGAGTCCAATTTCCTAATCTCTGTACATTGAAGTGGATATAGTTGATCCCATCAACATTTTTATTAATCGTACACCACCAGCATATGAGGTACTCAAATCCTCCTGCAACTTGGTCAGCTAATTTGTATTGATTAGGAACCCCACGAGGAACACCTTTGGCGTCGATGTATGTTTTATGTTGGATAATTTTGCCCCTGCCTCTTGTTTGTCTTTGTTCTAGATTTGACAACAACATTGGTGCTTTTTCCATTAAATCTTGAACAGGCATAGGGTACACAGCTGTCCTAATTTCTTGCCTTTACTAATCATGTTTATACAAGTAAAATTACTCGGTGCTACTAAAGTAGAAAACATTGGTTTGTGTTTGTCGACGTTTGTTACGGGATATATAGGATCCCATGATTTACACCTCTCAGTTGGTATCATTCAGGGTGGGACGTCCCATATACCACATAAACAAAACCAACACATAGTAGCCAAAGTTGCTACGTAACAACCTATCGAATCTTGTAACCAACGCAGGTGTGCCTTTCTGCTGAGTTCTCACTAAACGGGCTGGTCTTTTTTCTTCACTGACCAGCAAGCGTTTTCAGAATCTACACATCTGCTCCCGCTCCGTTATCAGACTTTTGCTCACCTTCCCTATTTGAGTACTCAGCTGAAATGACTCTTTTACAGTGTGTTAAATGAACTCCACTGCCATTGAGGCTGCCACAACTGCTCTGACACAATGCGGTAATGCACACATGACGCTGTCCAATTTAGTTGAAAAATAAGCTATTGGTCTTAGTTTATCACCGTATTGTTGTGTAAGTACAGAGGTCATGTAATAGCTTTTACAATCTACCATTTGAATAAATGGTTTATCATAATTTGGAAGGGCCAGCGCAGTACTGGACACCAAATGTTGTTTAATGTCACAGAAGACATTTTCTGCCTCTGTATTCCATTGAACAGGTGATGTCATTTTAAGGTTGTCTTCATACATTAATTTTGACAATGGTGCAACAATTTCTGCATAGTTTGGAATCCATGCTCTACAATAATTTGTCAGACCTAAAAATTATTATTATGTTTCTTTGTCTGTGGTTTAGGGGCTTTTAAGACTATAGCTTTCCTGTCTTCTAATATAGTCTTTCCTCCTACACTTAAATTATGGCCTAGATATTTGACTTGCCTTTTACACAATTGTAATTTATTTTTGGTAACTTTATGTCCCTCTTCTGCTAGATGATGCAGTAAGGCTAATGAATCTTTGATGCATGTCTCTCCATCTGGAGAATCTTTGCACAATGAAATGTGTGGGACACTGTCAGAGAAGTTTCTTCAAAACAACTGAGACAAGCCTGAGGACTGTATTGAAGTGAACTCACACCAACCAAGATTGTCCTTTTCTGCTCGCAAGGGACAGCAGAGCAACTCACAGGGAGAGTGCTCACCAAGTCTGTCAAAGAATTGCTGCCCTCGTCCGCTATTTATTTGAAGCAAAGCAGGATGAACACAATGGAACTTTACCGAAATGCGCAGCTGCACCGGAAAATGCTCAGATCGTTTCCTGTTATTCTAACAGTTTTTAACAGACAGCATAGTTATACCTCTGCTTGAGCAAGTGTGAAACGGACAGCTTCCTTGTCTCGTCCACAAATCTGCATGGGCGAATTTCTACAAAATGTGAATATGCTTTAAACATGATAAACAGGAGGGAAATGTGAAAGAATTCATTACTATTCTAGTTATCATGATTAAAATAAAACAAAACATCAAACATCATCAAAAGCTATTGCTTGAGTGGGAAGAAAAATACTCAAAAACCCAGTGGGGAAAAAGGTAGAAACCCTTCCCAAGCAAGAGCCAAGCACAAAGGTGAGGGCAATGACTAAAGCTGTTTTTAGTCCAATATATGTATATACAAGGTAAACCCAGAAACATCAAACATTCACAACTGCATTGCTTTTCTGTGAAGTCGTCAAAAAAGGGTTTACATAATAGTAGCTGTAGGTTTCCCAGGATGGACGTAGACAGCAGTCTATGACTGGGCGACTGTTCTGTGTTGGTGCTTTCCTGGCTGCGAGGTTGTGCACCACCTGCCATCAGGCACAGCCCTGCAAGAATGTAAACGGTATATTTGGCCGACAGGACTGCGGTCAGCCTTTGTCCGGTGGTCCGCTCCATCTTCCCGAGAGGGGTTTGTTTGCCATGGAAAACCCTCTCTCCAACTGTGGTCTTTCGTCGGTACACTGAGGTGAACGTGGTGGAGATCCTAACCCGAGGGACTGGCGTCGCTAGGCCCGTCAGCAGGGAATCGGAGGAGCTTGCACTGCGACTGGTGGATCCAGCCGTCACGCCCCTCGACCTTTACAGCCGTAGGAGTCACTGCAATCACCTGGTGGGGGCCGTCCCAGCGTTCATTGTCCCAGCGAGGTCGTCTCAACACTTTGAGGAAGACTTGGTCTCCCACGCGGACGTGGTCTGTCTGTGGATCAGAACACACTGGCAAGTCATTGTGTTTATGCATCTCTCTCCGGTCGAACATGTTTTTCATATGGGCTGGGACCGATGTGCCAGTTGCCGGTGATTCTGACAAGTCGAGGTCTGGAAGTCTATATGGGCGGCCATATAGAATTTCAAATGGGGATAGTGTTTTTCCTTCGGTTGGCACTATCCTCATTGCCGTGGCGACGATTGGAACACAGTCAGGCCATTGTCTTCTTGTTTCCCTCATTGTCTTTACGAGTCTAGCTTTGACAGTTCCGTTGGTACGTTCCACAAGCCCTGCAGACTGTGGATGGTACACGCAATGACGCTTTAAGTTGATTTTCAGCAGCTGTCCAACTTTTGTCACAGCGTCATTCACAAAATGTGTGCCATTGTCACTTCGAATCACACTTGGAATGCCGAACGTTGGAATAATGCGATTACACAGTGCTTTTACGACTGTCGATGCATCAGCATGCGCTGTTGGAAACAACTCAACCCATTTGGAGAACACATCAATTATCACCAAGCAATATTGCATCCCTAATGCTTTGTTTAACTCAATGTAATCCATATGGATTCTGTGAAACGGTTCTGGAGGAAAAGGAAATGTTCCTCTTCGTGGTCTTAAATACCCTTGTGCGTTGTTCTTCAAACAGATAACATTGTTTGCAAAAAATTTTGGAAAATTGTGTAAATCCATGTGTGTGATAATATCGTTGTGTCACTGCCACCATCCCCCCTGTTGACACATGACTCAACCCATGTGTCAATCTTGCTGCCCATTCAAACAATGATTTAGGCAGCCAGGGTTTGCCATCGGCCAATTTGCTGACCCCGTCCGTCCTCGTCAAATTTTGAGCCTTTGTTCTCCCAATGTGTGCGTTCAGTGAGTGGTGCTTTTCTCTGACGTGAAATCAAAATGTCATGTTGCTTTACTGTGTGTGTTTTTGTTTCCTCTTTCACTAGTGCTGTGTCAACAATGGGGATTTCTTGGGCTGCAGCTTTGGCTGCTTTATCAGCGAGTCTGTTGCCAATTGTGATTGGGTCATTTACTGTTAAGTGAGTTTCACATTTACAAATGGCTACTTTGTCCGGCAGTTGTACTGCGTCCAGTAACTGCTGGAGAAGGGCCTTGTGAGGAACTTCTTTTCCCGTTGTGGTTTTGGAGCCCCTGTTTGCCCATTGTCGACAGAACACATGACCTGAGCCCCAGCCATATTGGCTGTCAGTCCAGATTGTAACATGTTTCTTGGAAACATCTTACAAGCCTGAATTGGTGCAGGCAATTCTGCTGCTTGTGCTGAACATACAGATTTCAGTGTTCCTTGAAACAAGACCTTGGTTTGTGTCGTTATAGCAAATCCCACCCTGTTGCGGCCGTCTTCCCCTTTGCTTGCTGATCCGTCAACAAAAACAACCTCTCCAGTCGGGTGGGGAGTGTCCATGAGGTCAGGTCGCGGTTTGGTGGAAATTTGGACGTGGCTTCCACAGTCGTGCGGAGTGCCATCTACTGGTGTGGGCAAAAGTGTCGCTGGGTTGAGTGCCCCACATCTTACAATTGTGATGTGTCCCTCTGACAATGTCGCGGTGCAATGCAAGTGTCGTGCTGGTGACAAAAATGTCATCTTTGTTTCCAACAGAAGGACTGAAACTGCGTGTGGCACTTTCAGTGTTAACTGGTGGAACAAGACTACTTCGTGCTACGGAATCCAATTGTTGCGAATAGTTTGCAACTGGTCTCATTTTTCCTCCATGTTTCTGCAGCAACACTGAGGTCATGAACCCGTTTTTTGCGGTCACTGTCTGCTCAAATGGCTTGTCATAATTCGGTAGTGCTAACACAGCTGAATCAATGAGTTCCCGCTTGACATGATCAAAAGCTTTGTCGCCCTCTGGCGTCCATGCAATTTTGTCTTGTAATGTCATTGGCTTGTCATAAATGATGTCCAGCAATGGTCGTGTGATTTCTGAGTAATTTGCAATCCAGATGCAACAATAATTGCAAAGACCCAAAAATGACATCATTTGTTTTTTTGTTACTGGTCTAGGAGCCTTGGCGACGGCTTGTTTCTGTTTGTCACCGACAATGCGTCCCCAAAATGTATCCTAGATATGTCACTTCCTGTTTCCACAACTGCATTTTGTCTTTCGAAACTTTGTTTCCTGTGTCGTGCAAATATTGCAATAACGCCAATGTATCGATTTTGCATTGTTCTTGGGTGTTCTAAAATGTCGTACACGTGCCAAAATTTGGCTTTTGTGTGGGGCATTAAAGGAGGCCAAACACCTTGTGATTGCTTCTGAGAAAATCGTTGGGGAGTCACAAAATCCTTGGGATAACCTTGTGAATGTTAATTTTTTGCCTTTGAACGTAAACGTGAACCAGTATTGGCTGTCGGGGTGGACAGTAATGCTCCAAAAGGCATTACTTAGGTCCACCACCGAGAACCACCTGGTTCCGGGTATTAATGAGTTCAAAAGAGTGTGTGGATTAGGAACATTTGGCGCACGCGATTGCACTGCTTGGTTTATTGCATGCAAATCCTGGATTAATCTCCATTTGTTTGTTTGTGCTTTTCGGACTGGGAATATAGGCATATTACACGGTGAGTCTGGGCACGCACGTAAAATTCCTGCCTTTTGTAGTTCGTCAACTACGGGTTGGATGCCCATTTCAGCGTCATTTTTCAGCGGGTATTGTCGAACTATTGGTCAATATTCCGTTTTTCCCTGTATAATTACTGGCGGTGTGTTTGTCATGAGTCCAACGTCAGCGGGTCCAATGCTCCACAGCCCGGATGGGAGATGACAAATGGCATCTTCCGCAACAGGAGCGAGCACATAAACTTCGGCTAATCAGCTGTAGTGGACTCGTGCAAACGTATCAAAATTCCATCGAACATGCAATTGGAACCATCCTGATTCTGTTTCTTCAACGTCGGTGAATTTCTGTGACGGGACCCAAATTTCGTGTGGAATCGTTCCGGCCAAATCGTTCGTGTCTCTCCATTCTCGTTGCTTTGGCTTTGCGAGTGAAATGTGTGGCTGTTGCCCAGGAGGAAGCAGCGTTTTTACTTCCGCAGTGAGTCTAACAGTGGCAAAGCACCACTTTCCTTTCCAATAAACGTAATTGACCTGCAGTTGTTGTTCAGCCAATCCCAAAATCAATTTGGTGTAATCTGGATCAGGGCCCGGGGATTCTTTGTACCTAATGGTGACATGCAAATTGTTTCGGTGTTGCATGTCGCCTCCAGGCCGGACCCTCTTGTGAGCTACTTCTAGTAAGTTCTCAATGCCGCATTCTTCCTCGGGCAAATCCAGCGACCAATAATAATGTGCCCCATTTTCTCGAATTTTGATGCTTGCTTCCATTTGCCCCTGTTTGTTGACTGTGATGATAATGTCCAATTGTGTCAATGCATCGTGGCCTAATAAATTGAACGAGCACCGTGGCTGTAGAACTGCTTCTACACACGCCTTTTTATTTGGGTCATCGGGGCTCCGCAACTCGATGGTATGGGACAAAACTAAAGGTTGAACTAAACCGTGAGCTCCGCGCATGTAAACCTTTTTTCTGCTTGGTTTAACTGTCGCGGGGTCCCATTTTCCTAAAACGGTCACATCAGCGCCTGTGTCTACCAGGAAAACGGCTGGTTTTCCCTGGACTAGTAAAGTCAGTTCTGGTTTCATCATGAGTTCAGTTTGATGACGCATTAAGTAATTCTCGAGGTCGAACGTGTTTAATGTTTTCCTCAACATCTTCATCATCAGCGTGATGTGGTGATGTTTGTGTCACGGTCTGGTCTTGGTTAGTCGTGTTAGGTGGTGGTCAAGTCGTCGTCCATTTTCTTTTTCTTTTCTGCAGTCTTACGACTTTGAATTTGTCTGGCCCTATCAAGAAGGGCCTTTCAACAAAACCACTGTTTACCGTGGGTGTTGTCTTTTCTCTTCTGTCTGTCTTTGAGAGACAATTTACTGAGAAGTTTGTCCAATTCTTCACAGTTGTCTACATTTCCAGGAAATCCGTACTTTTTCTACCATTTTCCGGTGAATTGTGTTGTTCCCTTATAATCAATTTCAGCCAAACGGCACTTTTCCTTTACTTCAGCCTCGGAAAGTGGACAATTGGATTTCTTGGTTGACTTTGCCACCATTTCTGACGGTCTTATTTCGTATAGGTGTCTAGATATGGTTCTGGCCTCGTGGAAAAGGAGGACTTTCCGAGTCTCCTGGAGACTCGGACGGTGCACCGTTTTCAGTTGTCGTCGATCATCCACCGAAGAGAAGATGTTGTCATCCGGCTCGAAGGACCAAGTTTTAGAATGTCAGAGAAGTTTCTTCAAAACAACTGAGACAAGCCTGAGGACTGTATCGAAGTGAACTCACACCAACCAAGATTGTCCTTTTCTGCTCGCGAGGGACAGCAGAGCAACTCACTGGGAGAGTGATCACCAAGTCTGTCAAAGAATTGCTGCCCTCGTCCGCTATTTATTTGAAGCAAAGCAGGATGCAACACAATGGAACTTTACCGAAATGCGCAGCTGCACCGGAAAATGCTTAGATCGTTTCCTGTTATTCTAACAGTTTTTAACAGACAGCATAGTTATACCTCTGCTTGAGCAAGTGTGAAACTGACAGCTTGAGTTAAGTGTGAAACAGACAGCTTCCTTGTCTTGTCCACAAATCTGCGTGGACGAATTTCTACAAAATGTGAATATGCTTTAAACATGATAACTATAATAGTAATGAATTCTTTCACAGACACTTGTATTTTTATCCAGTTCCTTTAATTTGTCTGGTAAAATGATTCCTGCCGCAACTTTTGCTTCATTGCCTGAGTACAGATAATCTACAGTAATTTTAGCAGGTGTTGCATGTCGTAGCCTTTTCTCATATCAATGTCTACTTTGTAGGGTGTGATGCCGGCTACGGCCTTTTTCACATCCTCATTAGTCCAGGTCCTTTAGACCAAAATAGTATCTTTTTTTGGTCCTCTTGGACATTTGGATTTGCCACCTCAACTTGACCAAGGCCACGTCCTTGGTCAAGTCGTCCTTCTCTCTGATGATTCCTGCTGAGTCATCTTGAAGGCGAGACATCTTCCTTTCTCTCACGGTCAGCAAGCAACCATCAAAATTGTCCATAATACTAATGCAAGCTAAGCAAATAAATGATAACTTCTACAATATATTTAACAGGCATGATTAGTGAAAATTAACCAAAAATTTTTAATTTTAATTCATTTTAATTCATGAATTAACAAGAGGGGTAATTACTTTTTCACACTGGGCAAGGTAACTGAATAGTTTTTTTCCTTAATGAATAAAATCACCATTTTAAAAAAACATTTTAAGTTTACTTGGGTTATATTTGTCTATTTACATTTTTTTATGATCTCAAAGTGGAGAAACTATGCAAAACTATAAGAATTTGAGAAGGAGGCCAATACTTGTTGACGGCACTGTACCCTTCCCTGAGCCGTCACCTTATTTTGGTGAAGGGGTTTGTGTGTCCCAATGATCCTAGGAGCTAAGTTGTCTGGGGCTTTTCAACCCTGGCAGGATCTCCCATGGCAAACAGATCCTAGCTGAGGGACCAGACAAAGCATGGCTCTGAACCCCCTATGATGAGTACCAATGTTGGATCACGTTTTTCCTCACCCGGACGCAAATCAGGGGCCAGTCCCCGGAGGTGGGGCGTGATGGCGAGCGACTGGTGGCCGGGCCTGTACCCACTGTATATAAATAATCAAATAAATATTTGGTTGCTATTGCGGGGTTGATCTGGAACATAACCCCTGCAATAAACGAGGGATTGCTGTAGTCTAATTGGCAGGGAAGTCTGACAAAAACAAACACTGAAATAACATTTACAACATACTTTAAAGCAAGTACACAGGATTTGATACAAACACACTTGTTGCCAGTTACAACAAGAAGCGCAACAGTTCACAGCCATGGCTAAGTTGTTAAAATTGTCGCTTGCCGCCGTGGGGAACCCGGTTCAGGTCATTGCCCGGCAGAAAAATGTGGTGGGTGGTGGGAAATGTCAACTTGACAACGCTTGAGAGGATGCGGCAACAGAAATTGTGATGGGTTAAATGCAGAGGAGGAATTTCATGTGCATGTGTTCACAACAATAAATGGTTCTTCTTCTATTTGTTTATAATATGCACTTGATAAAATGTTAGTTTATTTAATATATAGTAAATAAAGCATGCACATTTCTATTTTTTTATTTTTGCTTTGAGTCCTGAGACCTTAACCTGAAACACCCCTATGTTCTAATTTTCTTACATAATCTCCAGGCTGTGGTTTCAATGTGAGCAACAGTAATCCAACAGTGTGCATCAATGACCTAATCCAGAAGTACAACATTCAGCACAATTGCAACCTGCAACCCCTGAGCTGTGCACAGCTTATTGCTCGGACAGTCAGCTGCCTGGAGGACCTCATAGACTGCTTTCAACGCGGCGGTGCAGAGGCAATCCTTCCACTCTACTACAAGAGATGGCTTCACAGGTGAGCGCAGGTGACTGGGTTCAGGTTAAAAGGAATGAGGAACTGGTAATTCTGTCGAATGGCCACTGCATGGAATAAGGGCGCTTTGTGTTTATATAGTGGGGAATGGCCTCATGGTAGAAAGTATATATTTTAGCCCCGCTCAAAAAATCTGGCCAAACGAGATGAAGAAAAATAGTCTTCAGCGATATCTCAATAATTCAGTATTATATTGTTCTCAGTCTTTGCACGTTTTCAGCACATTCCTAACCCTAACCCTAACCCTACAACCCCAATTCCAATGAAGTTGGGACATTGTGTTAAACATAAATAAAAACAGAATACAATGAGTTGCAAATCATGTTCAACCTACATTTAATTTAATACACTAAAAAGCCAAGATATTTAATGTTCAAACTGATAAACTTTGTTTTTAGCAAATAATCATTAACTTAGAATTTTATGGCTGCAACACATTCCAAAAAAGCAGGGACAGGGTCATGTTTACCAATGTGTTACATCACCTTTTCTTTTAACAACATTCAATAAATGTCTGGGAACTGAGGACACTAATTGTTAAAGCTTTGTAGGTGGAATTCTTTCCCATTCTTGCTTGATGTACAGCTTCAGCTGTTCAACAATCCGGGGTCTCCGTTGTTGTAATTTACACTTCATAATGCGCCACACATTTTCAATGGGAGACAGGGAGGCCAGTCTTGTACCCACACTCTTTTACTACGAAGCCACACTGTTGTAACACGTGCAGAATGTGGTTTGGCATTGTCTTGCTGAAATAAGCAGGGGTGTCCATGAAAAAGACATTGCTTGGATGGCAGCATATGCTTCTCCAAAATCTGTATGTAGCTTTCAGCATTAATGGTGCCTTCACAGATGTGTAAGTTACCCATGCCATTGGCACTAACACAGCCCCGTACCATCACAGATGCTGGCTTTTGAACTTTGCTTCTATAACAGTCCGGCTGGTTCTTTTCCTCTTTGGCCCGGAGGACACGACATCCACAATTTCCAAAAACAATTGGAAATGTGGGCTCGTCAGACTACAGAACACTTTTCCACTTTGCATCAGTCCATCTTAAATGTGCTCGGGCCCAGAGAAGCCGGCGGCGTTTCTGGGTGTTGTTGATAAATGGCTTTTGCTTTGCATACTAGAGTTTCAAGTTGCACTTACAGATGTAGCCCCGAACTATATTTACTGACATTGGTTTTCTGAAGTGTTTCTGAGCCCATGTGGTGATCCTTTACACATTGATGTCGGTTTTTGATGAAGTGCTGCCTGAGGGATCGAAGGTCACGGGCATTCAATGTTGGTTTTCGTCTTTGCCGGTTCCATGCAGTGATTTCTCCAGATTCTCTGAAACCTTTGATGATATTATGGACCGTCGATGATGAAATACCTAAATTCCTTGCAATTGTACATTGAGGAACATTGTCCTTAAACTGTTCAACTATTTTCTCACACACTTGTTCACAAAGAGGTAAACCTCGCCCCATCTTTGCTTGTGAATGACTGACAGGGAAGCTCCTTTTATACCCAATCATGGCACCCACCTGTTCCCAATTAGCCTGTTCACCTGTGGGAAGTTCCAAACAGGTGTTTGATGAGCATTCCTCAACTTTATCAGTCTTTCTTGCCACCTGTCCTAGCTTTTTTTGAACATGTTGCAGCCATAAAATTCAAAGTTAATGATTATTTGCTAAAAACAATGAAGTTTATTAGTTTGAACATTAAATATATTGTCTTTGTAGTGTATTCAATTACAAATAGGTTGAACATGAATTGCAAACCATTGTATTCTGTTTTTATTTATGTTTAACACAAGTATATATGTTTTGGGGGACTTTCCCTGATCCATTGCTGTTATGTGGACGCAGAAGCGACACAAAATCAAGTGCGGCAGCGACTTATTGGATGAGCCGACTCCGCACTAGCGAGCTCACTGCCTCGTTAGCTTGCTAGCCATTTTGCTTGTTCGCGTACAAGGTAGCACACTAATAAAGTTATCTTTCCCTATTCCTCTGCATGGAATAAGGGCACTAGGTACTTACAGAGTGAGGGAGGGACGACTCATGCCAGAGGCCTGCTTGTGTCATCTGGCTTTGTTTTAGCCCCGCCCCAAAAAAACAGTCATCTGAGAAAGTGAAAAAGAGTTGAATGCAATATCTCAACAATTCAATACTAAATTCTTTGCATGTTTTCAGCTCTTCAAACATATTTAATGTATTTAGAAAGAAAAACAAAACACCACAATTACTTAACTGGGTCTTTAAGTTTTTGGTTGTAAGTGTGGTAAAATGTGAAAAAGTTCAAGGGGTGTGAAATTGTATCCACTGTAATTACAACTACACAAAATCAGGATCGATAGATGGGTTGATATTTTATAAAAGTTGACTGATGTCTATTGTTTTTTTCTTTCAGCGGAGGTCTGGTGCATCTTTGGAGCGAGGATGGACCTGACGCTGAGGTGGTGGGTCTAGATAGCAATGGCTTTCTTCAAGTCCACAATATGAACCAGGGTATTGTTTCAGTTGAGCCAGATGGAAACTCTTTTGACATGCTGAAGAACCTGGTGGTCATCAAGCAACATTAGGACCAAAAATTACCTTGTCCTTGATAAGAGGGTGCTGTATTTATTTCCTTTTATGTATTATTCAATATGTAACTATGTTTTGTTAATCTGACACATTTTGGGCAGTAGTACATACTGTTTTGCTTGAACGTCAGTTTAAATAATTTTGAATACATTTTTATTAACAAAGAATATCCATCCTATTTGTTGTCACAAAATGTATTAAAATCAACCATCATGGACAGTGTTATGTAATAAAAGCAAAACTATCTCAAGAAACAATATGTAAATGAATTTTAATTTTCTGTCATGGTGTTAATAAACCATAAATAAAAGAGAGGGTGATGGTGGCCACACAATTAGTATTTCTCCATTTGTCCACATAGCAACCACAGCTTCACTATTTTCTGCAGTATGGGTTTGTTTTGCATGAGAATTATTTTAATCCAAAAGGGAGTTATTTTTATATCACGGCAGAAAACAGTCAGAAATGCCACGTTTTGCAGGGATAATTTTGACACCATCGGGCACATCGTCACTGAATAAAACTGTTAAATTGTCAGTGCGCCGACTGCAAATGTTTCTCCTCGTGAGATTGGTAAGAAAAGAAATATGATGCCTACAAGCCTTCGGAGGATCCTACACTACCCGCCGCTGTGAGGCGAGCGAGTCGGCTGGGAGCGGAAATGGAAGTGCTGAAAGTTCTGTCACTCACTTCTGAATCTTCGGCAAATGACCAATGAGCACCCAGCGTGCAGGCGGAGACAGGACTTCATTAAACACATTGCCATGTGATTTGCGATTCGCCAGCGTTGTCGCTCACTTCGGCGAATGGCCAATGGGCAGCCAGCATCAGGCACCGCCGTGCAGATGGGCAAGGGACTTAATTGAACTGAATGTACTGTTGCACTCAAGAATGATTCATTCGGGTGAGGGACTTAATTGAACTGAATGTACTGCTGTACTGAAGAACTGAAAAGTGATTAGTTTGTTGATCTTCGTTCGCGAACCGTTAGACATGAGTCATTCGTTCGTTGAACTTCTTCGTTTGTGATCCGCTAAGGAGTGATGTACTAGTACGATGAGTGATTTGTTTGGGCAAAGAATGACATACTAAGCAGTGAACGTACTCGAGTGATTTTAACCGCAAGGACGTCAGGACTAGCTTACACTAGCAGCTGTTTCTTCAAGCTAACAGCTAATGTTGAGTCAGTCAAGCACATGAAAACAAGAACACATTTAAAATAAATGTAAACAAATAATAAATGTATGTATGTATGTGCACATATCATTCCCTCTGTGTCTAATGCGATTATTAAAGCTTTTTATTTCATGATAATAATAATATCGCAGGAAGCAGAGTTGGAGGTGGCGGAAATGAAGATGTTGAGGTTCGCTTTCGGAGTGACCAGGTTGGATAAAATTAGAAATGAGCTCATCAGAGGGACAGCGAAGGTTTGATGTTTTGGAGACAAAGTTAGAGAGAGCAGACTTCAATGGTTTGGACACATCCAGAGGAGAAATAGTGAGTATATTGGTAGAAGGATGATGATGATGGAGCTGCCAGGCAAGAGAGCTAGAGGAAGACCAAAGAGAAGGTTGATGGATGTCGTGAGGGAAGATATGATGGCAGTTGGTGTTCGAGAGGAGGATGCAGGAGATAGGCTTACATGGAAAAGGATGACGCGCTGTGGCGACCCCTAACGGGACAAGCCGAAAGGAAAAGAAGAAGAAAGATTTCATGATAATAATACATTAAACATATTGCGCTTCTCAAGACACTCAAAGATGCTTTACACTAATCCGATGACAATAACAGTAAGGTGGGTGAGCAGGAAGCCCGGGTGGCGGGTGCTGGTGTCAGAGACACTTGTCCACTGCGGTGGAATGCAGAAAAGTCATGGCAGCCAGTAAGAGCCTAGCTGGATGTAAGGAAGGATGTTCGGTAGCTGAGCTTGCTGCACGCATCTTCATGCGTCACAACCAAAGCCGGTATTCGAGAGCTTGCTGAGAGAGAGAGAGGTAGGTGATAATGCATCTTAAGTCTTTTAATTGTTTTATTTTTTAAATCTCCCCCGCCTATAATACGTGACAAACGCATAGTCCTTCGGGGAACGTGAATCTCGAATGATTTTGTGAAAAAGAACGATTTGGTGAATGAATCTTTTGAACATTTTTTTTTTCAATGAACGGAGTCTAATGATTCAGTACACTCTAATGAACTGCTGTGCCCATCACTAACCTTATTGTTTTACGACATGATAATATGAAAACTGACAACATAATGCTAAATTAAAGTAAAGATTGTGTCTTAGGTTAAAGTGTCTCAACAATTATTTCTAAAGTGTGGTTGTGCATTATAATTTAGCCGTTATGCTGTGTTGGGCACACTGTGGAAGAGTAATTGACCAAGACGTCATTCTTTGACACACTTCCTAAAGTAGTCTTTACACGATCAGGAATTTTGGGGCCGATCAGCAAGTTTAAAAAAACGATAACCAATCACCGATCCGATCACAAGATGGAGCAATGTGTCATGCCCATTTACATAACTTGTTCATTTATTGTATACACTTGTGTACTGTATACTGAGTGCTGTATCCATCCATCCATTTTCTGTAACACTTATCCTCACGAGCGTCGGGGGCGTGCTGGAACCCATCCCAGCTCAAAATTATTCTCTAGCATTTTAGACAAAAGTGAAAACATCAATGACCTCTAGGGGGCATTCAAGGATTGGCCACTGACATAAGTTTAGGTCAGTGCAACACTACAACGTGACAGAAATAATGGGTGCTAATTTACTGTAATTAAATTACTTGAATAAATACTGTTAATGACATGCTTACTCTAACTTTCTCACTGTCCCGGCTATATGGACGTGTGTTGTCCAGATTTTGGGTCCATTTTGGCTTTTCCTTTTTTTTTTTTCCCCCCCACGCTGCGTTGCTTGAACGCGGCATGCTCATCCTCCTGTACATTCTTCAGGTGCGAGATCAAATTTGTGTTGAAGCATTTCGATGATGTTCCCCACAACGTACTTAAGTTGTGCACAGACTGGAAATAACTTTATAACTGTTGTTTGTTTGAGACGCCGCAAAAGAGTCCCACACCGATGACGTGTTTTTAACCGACAAGATTGAAAAAAAAACTACTGGTCGTCAGATAGTTACAGTACTGCGCAACAAGACACGTAACAAGGCTAAAAATAAACAAGCTTTTGGATTCATACGCAACGGCGACGCGGAGTTAAATGTCTTGTGCGGAGCCGATCGAAGACGTCATTGATCGGATCGGCGAATTATGACATGAAAGCCGATAAGCATAAAATGCTAATTATCGGCCGATACCAATCAGATCTGCGTAAAGTCTAACCTAAAGTCATGGTTTCATTTAAAAAAAAAAAAAAGACATCAATTCACAATAAATGTGACAGCTAAATATGGTATACACTCCAAGAGTTAACAGAGCTACTATTAAAATACAGCTCAGCCATTCCTTTCTACCGGAAGACCTCAGGCAAGCATTGGAGTGCTGTTCTGAGCAACACCGCCCCTCTTGGGTCTTTCGGTAGAGCAGGGAGGCTAGGCTGAAAATCATGTAGTGGTCGAGGATGGTTAGGGCCACTAAGTTAAGGTCTGTAGCACAGCCAGAATGTGCAAACAGGGGTTTTGACACCTTAGACACCACCGTGATGTCAAACTTCTGAGTTCCTTCAAATCTAAGTTGTTCCAACATTTCAGGGCTGTTGGATTTATTTTACCCAACATTATAATGAATAGACACAAAAGGAATGAAGACGCTGATCTCTTTACTCATGAGGAGGGCGCATGGGAGATTGTTCAGGTTACAGCCTCTCAACACGCTCTAAACAATCTCCCCCGTCGCTCCGACATTTATTTGAAAATAGGAGGGTTTTACAAGACATAATGTTCTAAGCACTAAGACACAACATAAATCATGGGAAACTTACGGTCGAGGGTCCAAATGGGACACTCGTTATTGGTTCGCCGATTATCATGTTGTTTTGTTAGCCCCTTTCGCTACAGTATCGTTGGGATTTCTCATCTTGTGTCTTTCGCACGG
Source organism: Phycodurus eques (assembly GCF_024500275.1). Taxonomy (NCBI): domain Eukaryota; kingdom Metazoa; phylum Chordata; class Actinopteri; order Syngnathiformes; family Syngnathidae; genus Phycodurus; species Phycodurus eques. The sequence continues at coordinate 3,889,977 of NC_084541.1, forward strand.
ACACAACACAAAACATGGGACCAGACCAACACCTGCCACGTCCCCGACCACATCCGATCACGTCCTTGGTCAAGGCGCCCTTCCATCGGATGATGCTGAGTCATCTTGTTGAAGGCGAGACATCTTTCTTTCTAAAAATTGTCCATAATACTAATGCAAGCTACAATGCAAAATACTAATGCAAGCTAAGCAAATAAATGATAACTTCTAAAATATATCTAACAAGGGCCAAATTAAAATTTGTGCTGTTTGAGAAACTTAGAAATCACAATTTGGATGGTAGGTGGTACCAAGTGGCATCCTCACTGTGCAACGTGGCATCTTTGAGGGCATCTTTGATTGCGCAAGCGACAAGAACAGTTTTTCTTTGAAACTCAGGATTGACATGCAGAGCTGTGGAGCTTGTAAGGAAAGACCTGAGGTGGCCTGGATTGGTGGGGCCTGTTGGACCGAGTAGACCGAGTGATTTTAGTAGAGCTGAGGGGTACCAAATGTGGGAGAATTCTTGCCAAATTGTCTCGAAAGGGAGAAATTTCACATAGCCTGTCGTTTATCAACATGTTAGCAATCTGTGTGTGTGCATAAACCGTTAAGAGCGCAGATGACAGCGTGGTTATGGCCTGACTAGTTTGGTTTAACATTACACAGCAAATGTTGAGAAGTAAAATGGCTACTTTTAGCAGGTTGCTTATCAACCAGGAATTGACTACTTTGTTAGCCATGCGTTGACGGGTGGTTGGGATTTTGGACTGCAATTCCCGAAGTTGTCTCTCGATAGTAGTAATGCTACAAACATCCCCAGTGGGGGCGCTGTGGATGTGTTTTATTTTGGTCGTTATGTTAGCGGTTTGCGGTAGAGCACCGTGTTTGGTTTCACCTGTGTCTTGGTTGAGCATCTTCGTTGGCGGACTTGGTGGAGCAAGGATGCTGTCACGGAGGCTGGACTTGCTTGCGGTCACACCGTGTTGACCATCCTTTGTTTCGTGCATGGTGTACCATGGGCGGAGTCTTGTGTGACCCCCCCCTTCGCTGCGTGGAGTCACAAGAGGCTGAGAAGTGAGCTCCGCGGAGGCGCAGTAACAAAAATCCACGATAATGCAAATGAGCAGGTGCAAAGCCAAGGAGAAACCAGAGTTAAGCTTGCGCAGCGCGCAGGAAGAAACTATTGCGAGGGTGGCAAGCCACGGAAAGATTAAATGAAAAACAGGCAACTTCGACATCACAAATGACATAGAACAGAAGAGGAAGGCTGGGAACCAGCACCGAAGGAATTGCACATCCCAAGGGGTCGTTGCAGGTGCACCAGAAGAGTTGGGTTTCAGGTGTTGCATTGGAAACGAAAGGGTGGCCAGGGTGGGAAAAAAGATGGCACAGAGGTGCGCTTTGCAAGGTGTACATAACAAGTGCACAGGAAGTTTGAGGTCTCTGATAAGAGACGATGCCCACGTCCTGTGCTGTTGGAGCCATGCGTGTGTGAAATTCACAAAAGAAGTACAATGACTTAGCGGCCACTGAGAGTGACGGCCAGCTAATCAAGAAAGACACAATCAAGGTTAGAGTGACAGCTGAATGGATGGACCAATGATGAGGGCAGGGGCCCGTAATATGCGACTCATAGGGCGCAGTTTTCCATCTCACCGAGAGGTCTTGTGGTCTCGAAAGCTTGGAAGAATTGGCGCGAGAGCGCCCACAGGTGGACATCTTCAGCATTTCTGGTGTGCACATCACTTTCGTCAAGCTGTCATCTGGCTGGGATTTTGGTAGCGGCGACACATCCATGAGGCTCAGCCCCCCTTTCGTCAAGCTGTCATCTGGCTGCAATTTTGGGAGAGGCGGCGCATCCAGGAGGGTCAGAGCGTAGCACTGGGAGGATTCTAGTCGCTTGCCATCGCTAATTGGAGAATCAGCCGAATGCACAGAGACATTGGAGTCAGACCATCACGGTGGGCTCGCCGAGCTCGGGGGCATCGCCTCCAGGCAGGTACTCAGGCTGTCGTGGGTCTTGCTTCACATTATTCCCCAAGCTGTGGATGAGCTCAAGGATAGCATGTGCAGCAGTACCAAATTCCTTGTTAGCGACCCCTTGTGGGGTTCTGAAGGAGGATACATGACTTTTGGGATTGTCACGTTTGAGCGAACCGGACCAGGCGTCAGTTTTTCCCAGCAAATGTTCAAAGTCTTGGCGCACGTCATTATTTTGGTAGCTCAAGCCACAACTGTTGTGAGCCGACAGCTTTGTGTTGGTCTTTTTATGAATAGCGAATGATGCTACCCCCAAATGTTGCTTTGCATACAGATGCATGTTTCCAACAAAAATACTTTTAAATGTATGTCTTCCTCCATGTTGAGTTTGTTCAAATTTCCGAAGTACGCTTTACGCAAACGACAGTAATAAGCTTGTGGCGTTTCGAGGCTCTCCTGTTTAACAGTAAGAGCCGCCAGGAAGCCGGTTGGGGCCTCTGGATCATCAAATTCTCGAGACAAAGCCTGACAGAGGGGTATAATACATGTGGCTGTTGTCGTTCGATTCAGCTACTTACTTCCTGGTTAGATGTAACTCAAATGAGGTACAATTTATTGTCTGTAGTAGCGGAAGGAAATCGTTTAAGGTAAACGTTAATGTCTCTCAGGTACTCGGCTTTGTCGTGTGAACCGTCATATTTAGGTTCGAATCTCGGAATGTTGCGCGCAATTCTGTCTAGGTCTTTTAAGCTCATACCTGTAGTGACGCCAGGAGAAGAGACAAACGCAGGGGCAGCATTGAGGCGGGCTGCAATTCGCATGGCGAGCTCCCGACGTGGCGGTGCCAGGGTCGGAGAGGGGCGTTGCGAAGTGGCAGGGGCCGTTGACCGTATCCCAGGGAGGTCGGAACCAAGCGCTGCTTTGTCGCTCCTAGGAGGCAGACTGACAGGTGTGCGCTAATTGATGTCATTAGACAGTGTTTGTTGGAGGAAGACGTGTTCCCGGTTGGCAATTAGTTTGCAGGCTGTCTGCAATTCCTGTCGAACAAGTGTTATTTCAGCTTCCTGTTCTAGCCTTAGCTTTTGAAGACAGCACGTCAGATTCTAGTACTGTCAATTGTGACATGAGTTCACACGAGTACTCGACGCGTTTAGTGCGTTCCTCTTTTAGCATCTCAAGCTGCGTTTCGACATCAACGAGGCGGGCTTGTGCAAGGTTTAATCGAGTGTTGGACTCTGCTAGTTGTGCCTCTACGTTGATTTGTTGTTGCTGTTCAGCTTCTAGTTTGGGTCTAATTCTGTTTTCTACCGCATCACACCAGTTTAGCTGTGACACTAAGTTTACAACTATGCAACTGAGCGTTCGAGCAAGATTTTTATCTGTTAAGGTTTTATGCTCAGTGTCAGTCATAGGTTGTGCCATGTTGCTATTGAGGGCTTCAAGGCCAGCATCTTTGACAGATTCTGCATAGCCTGGGACGAGGTTTTTGGTAAGGTTACTTACAAGCCGTGTTAACGAGTCGAGACTGTCATAATGGCTGGGACTTTTTACTAGTTCTGCCATAATTGCGTTTTGTATGCAGTAGCTGTACTTGGCACGCAAATGGATGGTTTGTAATGTAAGCTCGTTTGAGCGGTGGCTTCCAATGATGTTGGCTTTGGCAGAGGAGAGAGGCAAAGCAGAAAAAGTTAAAAAAGCAAAGATTTCCAAACACAAATTTGTTTTGAAACTAAAAATGAAAATATTGTTTTGTAAATAAAACCCAAGGTGATAAAAAATAGACAAGCAATTAATTCATAAACTCCACGTTGTAAGAGAACCCGTTAAATAATTGTGTTTACTATCGTGGGTTTAAATCGTCATCATTTAAATCCATCCAAATCGATGGAAGATGGCGGTATTGCTGTAGCAATGCAGCGCCTTCCGTTGGTAAACCTTTTCGGCATGCCGTAATAAATCTGTTAAAAATCAAAACACAAAACTTAAATTGTACCGGTGGTGTTAAAGCAAACGAGCGAAAACCGGACTGTTTAACACTTGCGATCGTGGGTGAATGCAGGAACTTAGTGTCTCGTTAATGCAGCCCTTTGGGGGGCACAAGCCAGTGCAAACTGTAGGCCGGTCCCAAGAAATGCAGAGGGTTGCGTCAGGAAGGGCATTCGGCTTAAAACTTTGCCTAACAAATATGAACGTTCATCCAAAGAATTCCATACCGGATCGGTCGAGGCCCGGGTTAACAACGTCTGCCACTGGTGCCGTCAACCTGCAGGGCGGCGTTGGAAATTCAGCTACTGTGGGTCGAAGAAGAAGAAGAGGTGGAAAGCGGGTTCTTCGGCAGAAAGAGAAGAGGAAAGCACAGAGCCGAGAACTGAATGGGGGGACTTTGAATGTTGGGACTATCCATCCATCCATCCATCCATTTTCTACCGCTTATCCGGGTCGGGTCGCGGGGGCAGTAGCTTTAGCAGGGACGCCCAGACTTCCCTCTCCCCAGCCACTTCATCCAGCTCTTCCGGAGGGATCCCGAGGCGTTCCCAGGCCAGCCGAAGGACGTAGTCTCTCCAGCGTGTCCTGGGTCGTCCCCGGGGTCTCCTCCCGGTGGGACGTGCCCGGAACACCTCACCAGGGAGGCGTCCGGGAGGCCTCCGAATCAGATGCCCCAACCACGTCATCTGGCTCCTCTCAATGCGGAGGAGCAGCGGCTCTACTCTGAGATCCTCCCGGATGACCGAGCTTCTCACCCTATCTCTAAGGGAGAGTCCCCTACACCATGTAGCGGAAACTCATTTCGGCCGCTTGTATCCAGGATCTCGTTCTTTCGGTCACGACCCACAGCTTGTGACCATAGGTGGGGGTAGGAACGTAGATCGACCGGTAAATTGAGAGCTTTGCCTTTCGGCTTAGCTCCTTCTTTACCACAACGGACCGATACAAAGTCCGCATCACTGCAGACGCTGCACCGATCCGTCTGTCAATCTCCCGTTCCATTCTTCCCACACTTGTGAACAAGACCCCAAGATATTTGAACTCCTCCACTTGGGGCAGGATCTCATCCCCGACCTGGAGAGGGCACTCCACTCTTTTCCGACTGAGGACCATGGTCTCAGATTTGGAGGTGCTGATTCTCATCCCAGCCGCTTCACACTCGGCTGTGAACTGCTCCAGTGAGAGTTGGAGCTCACGGCTTGATGAAGCCAACAGAACCACATCATCAGCAAAAAGCAGAGATGCAATACTGAGGCCACCAAACCGGACCCCCTCTACGCCTTGGCTGCGCCTAGAAATTCTGTCCATAAAAGTTATGAACAGAATCGGCGACAAAGGGCAGCCTTGGCGGAGTCCAACCCTCACCGGGAACGAGTCCGACTTACTGCCGGATATGCGGACCAAACTCTGACTCCGGTCGTACAGGGACCGAACAGCCCGTATCAGGGGGTTCGGTACCCCATACTCCTAAAGCACCCTCCACAGGACTCCCCGAGGGACACGGTCGAACGCCTTCTCCAAGTCCACAAAACACATGTAGACTGGTTGGGCGAACTCCCATGCACCCTCGAGGACACCGAGGGTGTAGAGCTGGTCCACTGTTCCACGGCCAGGAAGAAAACCACACTGCTCCTCCTGAATCTGAGATTCGACTTCCCGACGGACCCTCCTCTCCAGCACCCCTGAATAGACCTTACCAGGGAGGCTGAGCAGTGTGATCCCCCTGTAGTTGGAACACACCCTCCGGTCCCCCGGAGGGGACCACCACCCCAGTCTGCCAATCCAGAGGCACTGTCCCCGATGTCCATGCGATGTTGCAGAGGCGTGTCAACCAGGACAGCCCCACAACATCCAGAGCCTTTAGGAACTCCGGGCGAATCTCATCCACCCCTGGGGCCCTGCCACCGAGGAGCTTTTTAACTACCTCGGTGACCTCAAACCCAGAGATAGGAGAGCCCGCCTTAGAGAACCCACACTCTGCTTCCTCATGGGAAGGCGTGTCGGTGGAGGAGGAGGTCTTGAGGAGGTCTTCGAAGGATTCTCTCCACCGACTCACAACGTCCCGACTCGAGGTCAGCAGCGCCCCATCCCCACTATACACAGTGTTGGTGGTGCACTGCTTTCCTCTCCTGAGACGTCGGATGGTGGACCAGAATTTCCTCGAAGCCGCCCGGAAGTCTTTTTCCATGGCCTCACCGAACTCCTCCCATACCCGAGTTTTTGCTTCAGCGACCACCAGAGCTGCATTCCGCTTGGCCAGCCGGTACCCATCAGCTGCCTCAGGAGTCCCACAGGCCAAAAAGGCCCAATATGACTCCTTCTTCAGCTTGACGGCATCCCTCACCGTTGGTGTCCACCAACGGGTTCGGGGATTGCCGCCACGACAGGCACCGACCACCTTACGGCCACAGCTCCGGTCGGCCGCCTCAGCAATGGAGGCGTGGAACATGGTCCACTCGGACTCGATGTTCCCAGCCTCCCCCGGAACATGAGCAAAGTTCTGTCGGAGGTGGGAGTTGAAACTCCTTCTGACAGGGGATTCTGCCAGACGTTCCCAGCAGACCCTCACAATACGTTTGGGCCTGCCACGTCGGACCGGCATCTTCCCCCACCATCGGAGCCAACTCACCACCAGGTGATGATCAGTTGACAGCTCCGCCCCTCTCTTCACCCGAGTGTCCAAGACATGTGGCCGCAAGTCCGATGACACGACCACAAAGTCGATCATCGAACTGCGACCTAGGGTGTCCTGGTGCCAAGTGCACGTGTGGACACCCTTATGCTTGAACATGGTGTTCGTTATGGACAATCCATGACGAGCACAGAAGTCCAATAACAGAACACCGCTCGGGTTCTGATCGGGGGGGGCGTTCCTCCCAATCACGCCCTTCCAGGTCTCACTGTCATTGCCCACGTGAGCATTGAAGTCCCCCAACAGAACAATGGAGTCCCCAGCGGGAGCGCTCTCCAGCACCCCTTCCAAGGACTCCAAAAAGGCTGGGTACTCTGAACTGCTGTTTGGTGCATAGGCACAAACAACAGTCAGGACCCGTCCCCCCACCCGAAGGCGGAGGGAGGATACCCTCTCGTCCACCGGGGTGAACCCCAACGTACAGGTGCCGAACCGGGGGGCAATAAGTATACCCACACCTGCTCGGCGCCTCTCACCGTGGGCAACTCCAGAGTGGAAGAGAGTCCAACCCCTCTCGAGAGGACTGGTACCAGAGCCCAAGCTGTGTGTGGAGGAGAGTCTGACTATATCTAGTCGGAACTTCTCGACCTCACACACCAGCTTGGGCTCCTTCCCTGCCAGAGAGGTGACATTCCACGTCCCTAGAGCCAGCTTCTGTAGCCGGGGATCCGATCGCCAAGGTCCCCGCCTTCGGCCACCGCCCAGCTCACACTGCACCCAACCCCTATGGCCCCTCCCACAGGTGGTGAGCCCATGGGAAGGGGGACCCACGTTACCCTTTCGGGCTGTGCCCGGCCGGGCCCCATGGGTGCAGACCCGGCCACCAGGCGCTCGCCTTCGAGCCCCACCATCAGGCCTGGCTCCAGTGGAGGGCCCCGGTGACACGCGTCCGGGCAAGGGAAAATGAAGTCCATTGTTTGTCGTTATCATTAGGGGTCTTTGAGCCGTGCTTTGTCTGGTCCCTCACCTAGGACCTGTTTGTCATGGGTGACCCTGCCAGAGGCATAAAGCCCCAGACAACTTAGCTCCGAGGATCACTGGGACACACAAACCCCTCCACCATGACAAGGTGACGGCTCAAGGAGGGGATGTTGGGACTATGACAGGACAATCTCGGGAGTTGTTTGACATGATGATTAGGAGAAAGGTTGATATATTGTGTGTCCAGGAGACCAGGTGGAAAGGCAGTAAGGCTAGAAGTTTAGGGGCAGAGTTTAAATTATTTTACCATGGTGTCGATGGGAAGAGAAATGGAGTCGGGGTTATTTTAAAAGAAGAGTTGGCTAAGAATATATTGGAGATGAAAAGAGTATCAGAGAGAGTGATGAGGCTGAAACTTGAAATTGAGGGTGTTATGGGTGTTGAGGGTGTTATGGGTGTTATGTATAATGTGATAAGTGGCTATGCCCCACAGGTAGGATGTGATGAGAAATTCTGGAAGGAGCTAGACGAAGTAGTTCTCAGCATCCCAGAAAGAGAGAGAGTTGTGATTGGTGCAGATTGTAATGGACATGTTGGTGAAGGAAACAGGGGTGATGAAGAGGTAATAGGTAAGTACGGCACCCAGGAAAGGAACTTGGAGGGACAGATGGCGGTAGACTTTGCAAAAAGGATGGAAATGGCTTTATTGAACACTTTTTTTCCAGAAGAGGTAGGAACATAGGGTGACCTAGAAGAACGGAGGTAGAAGGACGCAGATGGATTACATTTTGTGCAGACGATGTAATCTGAAGGAGGTTAAGGAATGTAAGGTAGTGGTAGGGGAGAGTGTGGCTAGACAGCATAGGATGGTGGTGGGGAGGAAGATTAGGAAGACAAAGGCAGAGCAGAGAACCATGTGGTGGAAGTTGTGCAGCTTTTCGGGAAGAGTGAGACAGGCTCTAAGTGGACAGGAGGAGCTTCCAGAAGACTGGACCACTGCAGGTGATCAGACAGGCAGGCAGGAGAGTACTTGGTGTATATTATGGCAGGAAAGGAGAGAAGGAGACTTGGTGGTGGAACCTCACTGTACAGGAAATCATACAAGGAAAAAGGTTAGCTAAGAAGAAGTGGGACACTGAGAGGACCGAGGAGAGGTGAAAGGAATACATTGAGATGCGACACAGGGAAAAAGTTGAGGTCAAACGAGGCGTATGGTGACATGTATGGCAGGTTGGACACTAAAGAAGGAGAAAAGTATCTACACATACTGGCCAGACAGAGGGATAGAGATGGGAAGGATGTGCAGCAGGTTAGGGTGATTAAGGATAGAGATGGAAATATGTTGCCTGGTGCCAGCAGTGTGCTAGCTAGATGGAAAGAATACTTCGAGGAGTTGATGAATGAGGAAAATGAGAGAGAAGCGAGAGTAGAAGAGGCAAGTGTGGTGGACCAGGAAGTGGCAATGACTAGTAAGGTGGAAGTTAGAAAGGCATTAGAGGAGGAAAAATGGAAAGGCAGTTGGTCCTGATGACATTCCTGTGGAGGTATGGAAGCATCTAGGAGAGGTGGGTGCGGAGTTTTTGACCAGCTTGTTCAACAGAATTCTAGCGGGTGAGAAGATGCCTGAGGAATGGAGGAAAAGTGTGCTGGTGCCCATTTTTAAGACAAAGGGTGATGTGCAAAGCTGTGGGAACTACAGAGGAATAAAGTTGATGAGCCACACAATGAAGTTATGGGAAAGAGTAGTGGAGGCTAGACTCAGGACAGAGATGAGTATTGCGAGCAACAGTATGGTTTCATACCTAGAAAGAGTACCACAGATGCATTATTTGCCTTGAGGATGTTAATGGAAAAGTACAGAGAAGGTCAGAAGGAGCTACATTGTGTCTTTGTCGAGAGAAAGCCTATGACAGAGCATATATATATCCATCCATTTTCTGAGCCGCTTCTCCTCACTAGGGTCGCAGGCGTGCTGGAGCCTATCCCAGCTGTCATCAGGCAGGAGGCGGTGTACACCCTGAACTGGTTGCCAGCCAATCGCAGGGCAGATAGAAACAAACAACCATTCGCACTCACAGTCATGCCTACGGGCAATTTAGAGTCTCCAATTAATGCATGTTTTTGGGATGTGGGTGGAAACCGGAGTGCCCGGAGAAAACCCACGCAGGTACGGGGAGAACATGCAAACTCCACACAGGCGGGGAAGGAAATTGAACCCCGCACCTCAGAACTGTGAGGCTGACGGTCTAACCACTCGGCCACCGTGCCGCTTTAAATGACAGGAGTTCCACAACAGCCTATGAACAGACATACGAACGAGCGAACGAGCTCCAGATAGCAGAGGATGGTTTCGATCAATTGACCTCTGGGTTATGACCCTGCCAGGGGCATAAAGCCCCAGACAACTTAGCTCCTAGGATCACTGGGACACACAAACCCCTCCACCACGACAAGGTGACGGCTCAAGGAGGGGATGTTGGGATGCTGCTCCTCTCTGCATATATATATATATATATATATATATATATATATATATATATATATATATATATATATATACCATCTGAAGAAGAACATATCCAGAGTGAAGTCTTGCATGTGTCAAGCAGACCACGGGCCTCATGCACAAAAGGTGCGTACACACAAAAACATGGCATACGTTCTTTTTCACGGCAAAGTTCAGATGTATCAAGAGTGAAATGACCATGGAAATGCTTTGAGCTCCCGACCTTTTGATTTTACAAACACTTTTCGCTGAAAGTGTTCAAACTTTGCAATGATGGAACGTGGTCGGTTTCCTGGATGAGGGCCTCCTATTCGGTGGACACGATGAAAAGTAATCTTGTAGACTGTATCATGCTGTATCTTGAGTGCGGACATCATGAACTTTTCAATCTGCACCATTCGGACCATCCGCCGTTGAAAAAGGAAAAAGACTTGAAAAGAAAAATGTTGTCTTGTAATAGCTGCTTTTCCATGTCTATGCGACGGGCAATGTTTTTCGTCCAGAATACATGAAAGAAATGCTAATGGAATATAAACTCAGTCGGGCTATGAGATCGACAGACTCAGGTCAAATAGTGGAGCACAGAGTCCAAAGCAAAAATGGTGAAGCAGCATTTAGCTATTGCCCTCACAATCTCTTCTTGTGACTCCAGCACAGCATGGGTGAGATCACGGCGAGTCGGGCAGGCAGCAGCAGCCGGTTGTTGGACCTTAATTGCGTTGGAGACGCTGGGGATGCCAGAACGGGGGGCGAATCCGCCGCGTCTGTGACACCAGTGATGCCAGCACTGAAAAAGAGGATCCTTTTAATTTAATTTTAACATTTACATAGGTTGGATATGATTAAAATCTGTTAAAATGACATATTTGTTTTCGGAGAAGAGGGGTAAATTCTGTCATTTTAACACATTCTAATCATGTGCAACCGATGTACATGTTCAAATTAAGTAAATTCAAAGTACTCTTTTTTTCAGTGAGGGACCGTGGAGGTATCCTCCACGTCTGTGACACCAGATACACTGGGGACGCTGCACCAGAATCTATAAGGGCAACTATGGGTGTGTTGTGAATGGGACCGAGAATGCAAGCAGCGTTTGGGAAATGGTGGTTCAGCTCACCACGGCACTCTCGGGTCGTGGTGAGCTTGGCCTGTGGCAATGAAGTGGCCTGATTTGCCGCAATAAATAGACTGGGTGAAATGGCGCTGACGTTCCTGAGGGTCTTGACTTGTGCTACCGAGTTGCATGGGTTCATCTAGTACAGTGGGGGGTGACATAGGCAGTCGGAGTTGCAGAAGACGGTTGAGAACTAACGATGCAGGGCCCACGGGCGAAATAAATTTACATGGTCTAACCACCCTCTCACGTGTTCTTTCCCTTAACCGGTTGTCAAGGCAAATGGATAGCTAAATGAGATCCTCGAGTGAGGAGGGCTCGTCCTTCAGCTGCTCTGAAAGACCGTTAAAGAAAATCCCCCTTAGCGCGGCGTCATCCCACCCGCATTCACCCGCAAGTATTCGGAATTCAACTGAATAGGAGGCAACGGAACTAGCGCCCCAAGTGAGCGTCAGGAGGCAGCGAGTGCCTTCCCTGCCCTGAACAGGGTGGTCAAAAACCTTCTTTAGTTCGGAGGAAAAGGAGTTAAATGACGTGAATACTGGGGATTTAGCTGCTTTATCGCGGAGAAGGTTAGTGACAAAATCGACCTTGGATTGTTCTGTGGGATAGCTTAATGGTTGTAAGTTGAAGACTAGGGACCAATTTAGGATGAATTGGCTGCATGCACCTAAGTCCCCAGAGTAGGGCTCGGGCGGAGGAACATGAGGCTCTTTGTACGGGAGGCGGGGTGGCTCGGCGGCTGCGGGCTTGGAAGGAGTACTTACGGAAGGTTGGTCTGATTGCATTTTCGAAGAAACGAGTGAGACTTGTGTGAGGGAGTGTAAGGATTCCATGATCTATTGAAGAACTTTGTCCTGTCGCCCTATGTGGGCGCCTTGGAGAATGAGTCCATGTTTTAACGCCTCCATGGTTGCTGGGTCCATGGATGGTAATGTGATATATGGTTTTATTGTGTAACTAGTCTGGGTGTGAACATGGGTGTTTTATTGCAGGGAAGAATAAAATGTAAATCAGATAAGGGTGTGGGAGTGTGATGCAGGAAAGCACCCAGCAGGGTGCATGTGGAGACCACAGGGAACATCTGTTGGCGACAACAATGGCTTCAAAGGGTTGCTGTAAACATAATGAAAAGCAAGAATGTGGAGACAGCGTCTTGAGCCAGCGGCAAATAGCCATCATTTTGCATAGCAACGATGACGTCAATGGACCATGGACCAATGGAGACCACAGGGAACATCTGTTGGCGACAACAATGGCTACAAAGGGTTGCTGTAAACATTATGAAAAGCAAGAATGTGGAGACAGCGTCTTGAGCCAGCGGCAAATAGCCATCATTTTGCATAGCAACGATGACGTCAATGGACCATGGACCAATCAACGACGACAATTCTATACTTCCTCTTTGAAACATTGTATAAGTCTGCGGCAGGAATCGATAGCTTTGTTCAATCTGCGCTGTCTCTGCTGAAGCTAGGATAAGCGTAGCTGCTGACCCAGAGCTCTGAAATATGTATTGACTGCTCTGTCAGGAATAAAATGGTTGGCTTTTAACACGTCGCTATAATTGTAGTTCTTTCACGAAAACGAACACGCATGGAACCTCGAGAGTTGATATGTGATTTTAATGCACAGATTCCTTTAAATGCTGACCCTGTATGTGATCCTGGAAGGACATTAGATAAAAGGACAGAGGAGGACATGGATTCAGTTGGACTGAAATCTCCCCGGTGCACCGACAGAAAAAGGTGACCAGAAACCTGTTGATTAAATCACGAATTCTACACATTGGAAATTGTGAAATTTGGGAGATTTGTGGTACAGTTGTTTCATTGTCAATAGGTACTAGGACATTGTGTTGGTTGTTGTTGTTGTATTAATCGGAAGTCAGGGTAACAAGGGGCCTGACTAGTCAGGGTAACAGATGACCTATATATCAGTGATTACCAGAAGCCATTGGAGGATTTGTGGATTGAAATAGAAGGTCAGTTTTTGGCTGGCATTGAAAGAAACAAACAGAATTTAGAAGTGTGTGGGCAAAGTGGAAAAATTAAAAGTTGGACACTACACGGTGGATGGAGAAAAGAGATTTGAATAAGAAAATAGATGAGAATGAAAAAATTGGGGAGAAATGTTCACATGATTTGTGCGGTGTCCACTGGCATGGCAGCTGTTCAGCAAAAAAGAGCAACAAATCCCCCCGCTAAATCCAATTACGGACCTTCACAAAAGCAGCCCCCCTGTAACTTCGAGGGAGCCGCTCAAATGACAGACCAAGACACCGGGGAAGTAAAACTCCCATCAATTCCGGACGAGCCCCCAGTCAAAAAGGTGGGTTAATATACCAAGAATTGTCTTAAAAAGATTTTGAGTTTTTACAAAAACGGCTGCCCGGACTGACTGCTGGCGGTGAAATGTGGATCCAGCCGCTGAAAAAGTTGACAGACAGTATGAGCCTGGCGTGTGGTGACGTAGTGAGATTGATTCGCGCCTACTGCATTTCAGTTCATCAATCGGATGATATTTTGACACGTTCTGGTCTGAATAATGTCAAACCTGAAATTTGATTTGCCCTCTTTTGCTCCCCCAGTGCTTGCTGTCATCCGTGACATGTTCCCGTCCTCCTCGCCGACGGTGCCGAAGCTCCCGGACTTCAAACCTCTCATGGATCCCAGATCTCATTTCGAAAATTGCATAAGTATTTGGACAGATAAGACAGGGTCACATCCCTAAGGGAAGCAAATGTTATTTATAGAATTGCTTTGCCAGCTGAAGTCCCAAAACTGAACTTATTAAAGACCCTGACCTCATGAAAGGGGGAGATAGCTACTTTAATCGTCATGAGTCTCACCATTTTAAACTTTTTGTCGACAGACACCACAAATCATCAGACGATGTAAAGGACATGCAGGAACAACTTTTGAAGTTACAATTGGCCCAGGCCCGAAAAGTGGCTACTGACAACAAACAAAAAACGGAAAAAAGGTCAGTTAGATGATAAACAATATTATATATATATATATATATATATATATATATATATATATATATATATATATATATATATATATATATATAAGAAATGAAGACAATGAGACGCAACAGGAACGCAGACAAAAGGGAGGGGTGCCTGAGGCCTCTGCTCCTCTCTTATCTGGCCCTGCGGGGGAGGAGAAGCCTCCAGCATATACTGGGTTTCCTCCACTTTCTGTAAACAAGAATGTGATAAGCCTGTATTCGCCTCTGCCAGCCAGACCAGCACATACAAGAAGTAAAATTGGAGCAGAATGATGGGTGAAGTATTAAGTCCAGACTCCTCTCCCAAATTGCAAGATTAACTGAAGGGGACCTGTATCCCATGATCAAAGTGTAAAATTCTGCATATGAAAGTGAAGGAGGCAGAAAAGGCAGTGCAATTCTTGTTGACAGACCTTGCTCAAAGGACCAACGGGAGCAGAGGAAGCGCTCGCCATCCTCCACCGGATCAAGCATGCTTCAACTGCTGTCAGCATGGACACTGGTATCGTCAATGTAATGCTCCCCCACTGATGCAACAGAGACCTCCAGCGGGACCCGGAGGGGCCCCACCTCAAAGAGGAGGCTACAGATCTCCACGCGGCAAAGGTGGACGCAGCACGGCACCCTAGCAACAGCATCCGCAGCAGGCTCCACAGCAACAACAGCCATCTAGCCAGTTCAACAGCGATGAGGACTGGTCCGAATACCCAATGGGCCCGGAGCCAGGGGACGGAGGAAAGGCAGAGCCTCTTTTCCCCGCTAAGGTGGACAAGACAGACATCCACATGCTAGTGGACACAGGTGCCACATATTCATCTGTATGTTTACCACTTCCTGATCCAAACACTCAGGGAAGACGGCCACCTTAATGAGCTTTGCAGGGGTGCCCATTAGTCTGCCAATTTCAACACCATTAAAGACTGAAATTGCTGGACAGACAGTGAACCTGATGGGCAGAGATCTGCTTATCAAAACCAGGGCTACTATCCTTTGCAGCCTGGACGGACTGACGATACGGTTCCCAGATGGGACCGTGATGAACTGTGGACGGAAATTGTCCGCCGGATGGAACATTGTGAAACATGAACTCCTGGAAGCGACCGCTGACATTTATTGGGCCTGACTTCAACCAGAAACAAAGGCGGGAGGCGGCGTCTCCTCGGCCTTCCTGGGGTGGAAGCCCTGGATCGACTCGCTTGCCTCCTACAGCCCTCTGATCGATCCCCTCCATCTCACACTGTACTATGATAAAAATGACGATTTGGTTTACAGAGAAGCCTTTGAGTCAATACAGGATGAAAATGCTGGATGCTCAATAGTACAGGTATTTACATAGGGAAGCAAGGTGTGGCAGCTGCCTCTCCCTTGACGCAAGAGCAGAGTGACTGGTTTATGATGAGTTCGACATCTTTTCCACACATTTCACTTGCACTTGCACAAGATCATGAAGCCTGAGAACTGCGACCCATGGTAAAGAAATGCCATTTGGCAAATGATTGGCGACAAGGTCAAATACCCAATGTGTTGAACTCTCCTAGTACTGAATGTTTTTGTATTCAGGGTCCCGCGGTGGACGAGGGGATGTTGGATCATGTGACACTGGCGCGATTCCATGGCAGAGAGCTCTCGGACCAGGAAGACGGCATACAGCTGTTGAACTCGCTGCCGGACTCACTGTGGTCCGAGGGGCCTGCCGGTGGGGGACTATGTGCATTTGTGACTCTGGTAACATTCGAGGTAGACCCGACTGCTTTTGTTAACGTGCCATAGTATCCCTGTAAACAAGAGGCCGCGGAAGACATTGCAGAGACCCAAATTCTGACTTCCGAATGCTTTGATCCACAAATGATTTTGTGAAACCCTCCGCTCAAGCTGCAGAACTTCTGGCCATGTGCAGGGCACTGGAGTCATCTGAAGGTCAGAGTGTTACTATTTATTAATGGTGCAGCTGATGCCGGGCTAAAAAAAGGTAGCAGGCTATCAAACGGATGATGAATGTAACTATGTTGTTAAACAGGATCAGTTGATTGACTTTCTCCCTGCAGTAACGGTTGGTGTAGTGCGCGACCTCTAAGAGGCGGCGCCAGAGGAAGACAAACGTAAGTGGCAAAATAAAGATGCTGAGTATGACGACAAGGAGAAGCTGTGGTTTGGCCCAGCGATAGGCCCTAGGAGACTGGTGTTACCTACAGGAAAGTTAATCCGGTTAGTGGTTGAGGAAGCACACGCCCCAACACATGAGAGTTATGTGTCAATGCTGTACAAGCTCCGCTTTTGGTGGCACCCTGATCTTCTGCGTAAGGTAAAAGACTTTGGTGTTTTATGTGATTTTTGTCAGAATTTCAGTGTTGGCCCTCCAACGAAGAGGGAACTGCAACACACTGAGATGGGCTGATGCCCGAATGATGTGGTAGTAATGGACTAAACCGACATGGTGGTCCCCGTAATGATGTCGACACTTTTTCTGGATGGCCCGAAGCCTATCCTTGTGCAAAAGAGGACGCACCGTCTGTCATCAAAGCGCTGGTTAACCATTAAGAAAACCCGAGTCGATTGTCATCAAAGCGCTGGTTAACCATTAAGAAAACCCGAGTCGACTGTAAGACATCCTTACAATAGTATGTTGATAGTGCAACAGTATAGTGAATGGCAATACAGTATAGTGAATGCAATCCTTTCCATTTACAAAAGAGGGAGGATGTGCCAGAGGTGTTAAGTTGATTCGCTACTGGGCATAGTGACTTGCCAGCTATGTTGGAAGGGAAAATACGATAGATGAGAATAGAGGGAGTTAGGGTGTTTGTCAGAATAAAAGTATGTTATCTCATGTTTACTCTAATCCTATTTCAAAGCATGCATTTAGCAGTATAATGTTGACTGAGTATAATGTTGATTGTATCATGTGTATTGAAGTTGTCTGTGAGTCTGTTTACACGTTGCTGCTATGTGCTCCCCCAACTTTATAGCAGCAACAGCTGTGCAACTAGGAACCGCCCTCAGAAAATAAAAAGAGAGGAATCGACAGAGTTTATTCAGAGCGATAGGAGTTTGTAAACTGCGAACAACTCTTATTGTTCTCCTCGTGAGTATATAAACCATCTCTTGTCTTCCTTCCTTGTTTATTAAATGTTCTGTTGACATGTTGTTGGCTGAGAGAGGAGGAGTCTGTGCTATGTTCGGAGAACAATGCTGCACATTCATTCCCAACAACACAGCTGCGGATGGCAGTCTCACCAAGGCCATAGAGGGACTCAGAACCCTTAATGGTAAAATGAAAGAACACTCTGGTGTTGACACCTCCATGAGGGACTCCTGGATGAATGCCTTTGGAAAATCCAAAGCCGTGGTGACCTCAATTTTGGTATCAATCACTGTTTTTGCAGCAATTTTGACCTTGTGTGGATGTTGTTGTATTCCTTCTCTGCGTTCTCTCATTAATAGATTGATAACAACAGCAATATCACCCATGGAGTACCAGATGGCTCAAATGTATCCTTTACTTGGTCTTGACGCTGAAGATAATGACACTGATGATGATAATGACGTGCATTATGAGCTGCCGGATTTATTTCTAGATCCAGGTGACTATGAATAAAGATTAACATTGCCTCTGAGTGTAAATGTATTTGTTTTCAAAAAAATGATCCTACAGTCGAAAATCTAATTGAAGAGACTGATGTAAGGTGATGTGAGAATTTGAGCAAATATGTGATAAACAGGAGGGAAATGTCAGAATAAAAGTATATAAATTATCTCGTTTACTCTAATCCTATTTCAAAGCATGCATTTAGCAGTATAATGTTGATTGAGTATAATGTTGATTGTATCATGTGTATTGAAGTTGTCTGTGAGTCTGTTTACACGTTGCTGCTATGTGCTCCCCCAACTTTATAGCAGCAACAGCTGAGTAACTAGGAACCGCCCTAAGAAAATAAAAAGAGAGGAATTGACCGTTTGTTCAGAGCGGTAGGAGTTTGTAAACTGCGAACAACTCTAATCGTTCTCCTCGCGAGTATATAAACCATTTCTTGTCTTCCTTCCTTGTTTATTGTTTATTAAATGTTCTAGGTTGTTTGAACCTGACAGTGTTTATAATGACCAGCTACATACGCCATGAGACAGTGTCTAATTTGCATCATGTACAAGGGAAATTATGTGGAATACCTTGTCTTTGAGAATGTCTAATATGGTGTGAGGATTAATCTGTTTGGTTGTCCCCCCAGATTCAGCAGTAGAGCAGGGAGGACAAAGAGGATTTTTCACATCTGTCTGGCAAGTACATTTTGAGGAGGTTTATTTATTTGTTTATGATATTTATTTTATATCGATATGTTTCGTGTTTACTGTTTGTGTCGTGTTAATTGAAAGCAGAAATGGAGCGCCAATGGAGCCGGCTAACAGAAGTGTTTGTGGAGATGTGATCACCTGCAAGAGTAAGACCCATATTAAATATAGCATCCCAAGATGTTGGGAGCCTGAGTTCAAATTAAGTACTCTTGTGCCATGCCCCTTTATTAGGACTTCAGACCCTTAGTTACCGAGGACAGTGTGACTGACAAGAGAGTACGGTCTAACAGACTGTTGATTGACTGACCTTTGCGACTGTGTACATGAGGAAGAGGGGAAGACTCTGATTTGTGGAAATTACTTATTTTACAACATTACTACATTATTTTTCAGGACGCCCAGGAGGATGCAGCTTGATAGTGTTGTTGTATTGTAGGTTGTTGGATTGCTGACTTAATGCTGATTGTTATGTGATTCTTGGTCTATTGATAGTAACACTTTTGTGAAACAGGTTAACGATTAATTGGGGAATAATATCAATGTTGGGTGACAATTGCCAACTTGTCGCTTCTCTGGAGTATGTATACAGGAATTATGTATTCCACCCCTTTGGCAGGAGTATCTTTTGCAGATTTGTGATTAATTTATATAAGGCTTGTTTGCAGGACTTGTCAGCTGGGCCTCTGCGGCGGGGAATACGACCTGTTTAATTGTGGATGGTGTTGTGTATGCTGGATGGTTTTTTTTGTTTTTTTTTTACCGCTGGTATTCGCTGAGGTGTTTTTTTACGTAGTCTACCTAGTTTGCTTGTTTTCATTCATTTTTCATTTCTTTTATCTTTGTGTATGTGTGTATGGATATTGGGTTTTGGTGTTAAATTGGTCATTTAACATGGGGAGGAATATGTACATCCTGTATGTCTGGCCGAAGAAGGTCATAATCATGACTCTGGTGATCTCCCTGATTATAGTTACAGGAATCTATTTAGGAATGCCCTCAAAACAATAAGAACGAGTGGGAAAGAGGGCCGTGAAGCCAACAGGGGCCCTAGAGTTGAACTACACACTGGGGGAAAGGACGGTATACCAATTAGATTTGTGTAAGGTGGTAGATTGTGTAATCTGGGGCGATCCGGCGGGAAATGACATTTACTTGTGCGCTTTAAGTATAGGACATGGAGGAGCTCACCGGTACCCGGTGAACCTAAAATTCAACGTGAACCACCAGGTGGAATTGTGTTACAGCTGGAAGCAGGTGATTATCCACTCGAAACCGGGATACTGGGTGCCGATGAATGGTAGAAGTTAGCAGTGGAAGGACAGGATCAAACTGGAAAAAGGTAGTATGCACCCGGTAACCTCTGGGGAGCGACACCCCGTACTGCTGACCTTGTATGATATAAATAGCCCCCCGTGGAAAGAGTGGGGCAAACCAGTGTCAACCTTTACGGTCTTAACTTTGGGAATAGATGTCTCGGGGGCCGACCCCCTAGGACAGATTATTATTAATTGGCTACGGTCTTAACTTTGGGAATAGATGTCTCAGGGGCCGACCCCCTAGGACAGATTATTATTAATTGGCTACGACCGACAAAAAGTTCATCTAATCCGATAATGAGAAAATTTGCTAATTTACCACTATCACAAAACACGGATCCGGTAGTTTTTAGAACCTCTAAAGCGACAGGATATGAGCCTAAATAATGACTTGGTCTAGGGGGTGGTATACCGTCGTGTGCTACATGGGGCTAAGGGATGAGCAGCAGGAATTAATACAGGTAATCTTTATCTTAAAAAAATTACTGTGGAAGGTAGGGACACAGTCAAAATGTATCAAAAGGACTGTCTTGTCTGTGCTACTATGAATAACCTCAATTGGATTGTTAATCCTGTGATCCAGGAAAATTTTATTGCTGCTACTAAATTCGAGTCGACCTGTGCCTACAAGCTGATGACTAATGACAATCTGGAGGGTGAGTGCCAGCGCTGGGACTACTTCTATCCTCTAACTAAGGTAAAAGGCGCTCCCCTCTATGATGTTGGAATGGTCCTGTCCCTACCTTGCATCTCCCAAAATTAGAGTAAGGTAACTTTAGGCCCCAAAAACAAGTTTTCCCGATCAAATGGCCACCTGGATCCACGGTTTTGTAATTTCACACTTTTTATTGACTATTATGATGCGGCCCGATTGAGTAAGACGAGGTCTGATTTGTGGTGGATGTGTGGTGATGGTTTGTTGTGGGACTTCCTGCCCATTGGATGGACAGGCACTTGTGCATTGGTCTCGATGATAACCCCCACAGTGATCAAGCCTCTTTCTGAGCAGGAAATCAACCATATGGCGGATTTCATCTGGGAGTGTGACTGGTGGGGTAGCTTACTTAACCTGCTCCCGCCGTGTGGTCAGTGGCTTCAACGTGGGTGGAAATGCTTGGGAATCAGGAGAGGACCCTGCCTACCTTGACGCCATTGGAGTTCCCAGAGGTGTCCCGGATGAGTATAAAGCTCGCTGTCAATTTTCTGCAGGTCTTGAGAGTATTTTTATATGGGTAACCCCGAATAAAAATATTGATTTTATAAATTACCATCATTACCAAATTCAAAGACTGGTAAATTTCACCTCCCAATTGACAGAGGGCATCCATGAGTAACTATCATCTACTTCTCTCATGGCATTCCAAAATAGGCTGGTCCGCGATAGTGTGTTAGCGGAAGAAGGGGGTGCCTGCTCTCGAATCAAGGGTCACTGTTGCACGATTATCCCCAATAATACGGCACCTAACGGAAAGATCACCAGAGCCATGAAAGGTTTGCAAGCCATGTCTGTCAAACTTAAATCAATGTCTGGAGTTGATGACAACCCATTCCATAGCCTGCTGA
The DNA here is from genome assembly GCF_024500275.1 of Phycodurus eques. Classification (NCBI taxonomy): domain Eukaryota; kingdom Metazoa; phylum Chordata; class Actinopteri; order Syngnathiformes; family Syngnathidae; genus Phycodurus; species Phycodurus eques. The sequence goes on from NC_084541.1 coordinate 3,911,342, forward strand.
ATAGGATGTTTGGTAAATGGAAAGGTCGCATGCTGACTTTGGCAACTACCATCCTGGTTATCATTGCTGTGCTTGCTTTGTGTGGATGGGCAGCCGTGGCCCAATGGTAAAGATCATCGCCTGCCACCGTGGGGGACCTAGATTCAAGACATCGAGTGGACCATCCGCCAACATCCCCCGGACTCACGGCTGTCCTTGAGCAAGACACTGATACCCAGAAATGCTTCCCGGGCGCTTCAGGTGCCCCCTGCTCCAGTGTGTTCCACTAACATGTGTATGTGTTCACTGTGATGGGTTAAATGCAGAGAAAAAATTTCGTTCGCATGCATGCATGTTCATGACAATAAAAGATGATTCTTCTTCTTCTTCTTCATGTTGTGTTATTCCTTGTCTCAGGAATCTAGTCCTCCGGATTGTTCTCAAGGCCTTTGAGGGGAAGGACCCCCGCGGCCAATATCAGCTGCTGCCCCTGAAAGAGGACGTGTTGTCCTCCCCCTGTCTCATACACACCTGCTCCTGAGAGCATCTTCACTACCTGTGCCTCGTTCACCCTAATTACCCCTTGCATTTAACCTCGTGTCTCATTCTTTCTAGTCGCTAGTTCGTTGTACCTTGTCGTCGCGTTCGAGCATTCCTTGTTTCCATGTCACAGACACACAGTAAAACTAGACCCTGTTCCGATTATCGACCTCGCCTTTTTGCGTCACGTTTTTGGATACAGTAGCCTTTTTTTGGATTGCCTGCCTGTGTACCGACCTCTGCTCGTTGATTAAACCTCTCTCTTTTTTAAACTGTCCATTTGTTTTGGATTAGTAAATTTTTGGATCCTATCCCATGTTCCGTTCATGACAGAACGAACTGGCCATAACATGGACCCAGCAGACTTCGACCCGGTGCGCAAAGCCCTTCGCGCGCAGGGTCAACGCCTCTCGAAGCAGGATGAGCAGCTTGCTGCCCTCCACCTTCATCTAGAGGGACTGTCAGAACATCAGGACAATATGATGAGACAGGTAGCCTCACAGTTTGCAGTTCTTATGAAAATGGGTTGGCACAACACCGATACCGCCACAGTACCAACGTTTTCATGTGAAGCAGTTACTATGCAACCACCTGCCACCTCCGCTGCTGTCTGCCCACAGCTCTCTCGACCGGAGAGGTTCTCTGGAGATTCTGGGAATATTAAGCCGTTCATCACTCAGTGCGAACTCCACTTTGAGCTGCAGGTAGCTGCCTTCCCTACCGAGCGGGCAAAAATCGCTTTCGTCATTTCCAACCTGACTGGTCTTGCGGAGGCGTGGGCTACTGCTGAATGGAGCCGCAAATTCCTCCGTGTGTCATTCGTGGGCTTTTTTCGTAAAGACTATGGAGCAAATTTTTCAGTTTTCCACACCAGATCGTGAGGCAGCTCGCTCCCTTCCCACCTTACACCAAGGCAAGCGCAGGGCTTCAGATTACGCCATTGAGTTTCGCATTCGAGCATCTGAGAGTCAGTGGAATAATAGGGCACTATTCGATGCATTTTTTCAAGGACTATCCCCCGCCGTCAAGGATCGTTTGGTCCTGCTCGACCTGCTGACCGACTTGGACACTCTCATCGCTCTCGCCGTAAAAATCGACAAGAGGCTTTTGGATCGCGAGCTGGACGGAGTTCGGTGGAGGGCTGCGTCACCACGCACTTGGAGGTGAGCCTCGGTGCCCAAACCAAGGCAGATCCCCTATTTCCGGTCTCAATCTACTGGCTAGCGTCACCACGGATGAACCCATGCAACTGGGCAGGTTCCATCTCTCCCCTGAGGAACGTCAATGCCGGCTGGGGGAAGGGCGGTGCTTCTACTGCGGGCAGTTGGGTCATTCTGTGAGAAACTGTCATGTCAAGGTTGCCGGTGCCGATAACAAGGGCATGGGAGCGGTGAGTCTAAATTTCATTAAGGAAGAGCCTACCTGGGTTCTTCCTAAAATGACACGATGCTGTCCTGATCAAGAAATTCATACACCTGTATTAATTGACTCTGACATGATTCATGACCTTATCTTAGGGAACCCTTGGTTGAAATTACATCACTCCCACATTGACTGGTCCTCTGGGCAGGTTATGTCATGGGGCACCAATTGCGCCCAGAACTGTTTCAAGCCTCCATTTAATGTTCAGGGCTATGTTTCAAATGACAATCCACAGACCCCATCTGGGGATCCTGACTTTTCTCAAGTGCCCATTCTTATCGATTACCGGGGTCTCAACGACATAACTGTGAAAAACAGGTACCATCTTCCTCTCATCTCCACAACTTTTGAGTTCCTGGAGGGAGCCAAGGTTTTCACCAAACTAGATTTAAGAAATGCATATCATCTAGTCAACTGCCCACAGTCTGGCATGCATTCCAATCGCCAACAAATTACAAGCGACAATCCCCCCCAAGATGAGAACAATAGCACACTAGCCAACAACTTGAATACCTTCTACTGCAGATTTGAAAAGGACACTTTCACACCCCACACTCACCCAGCCGCACTACCGACCACTATCACACCACCGACTTCTGTGTTAACCATCCGTGAACAGGATGTGAGACGCATCTTCAAACAACAAAAGATTAACAAAGCGGCAGGCCCAGACCATGTGTCCCCATCCTGCCTCAAAGTCTGCGCAGACCAGCTCGCTCCAGTCTTCACTCAGATCTTCAATAGATCTCTGATACTGTGCGAAGTACCATCCAGTTTCAAACGCGCTACCATCATTCCAGTTCCCAAGAAACCTGCAATCTCAGGTGTAAATGACTACAGGCCTGTCGCCTTGACATCTGTGGTCATGAAGTCCTTTGAACGTCTCATGCTGGACCACCTCAAGAGCATCACAGGTCCCCTGTAGGACCCCCTACAGTTTGCCTACCAAGCAAACAGGTCTGTGGATGATGCAGTCAACATGGGACTGCACTTCATTCTAGAACATCTCGATAGTGCAGGGACCTACGCGATGATCCTGTTCGTGGACTTAAGCTCAGCGTTCAACACCATCATCCCTGAACTCCTTTCCTCCAAGCTGCTCCAGCTCAGCGTCTCACCTGGCATCTGCCAGTGGATTTACAGCTTCCTGACGGGCAGGACACAGCAGGTGAGGCTGGGGGAGGCCACCTCATCCACACGCAGCATCAGCACTGGGGCACCCCAAGGTTGTGTCCTCTCTCCGCTGCTCTTCTCTCTATATACGAACGACTGCACCTCAACATACCCGGCTGTCAAACTCCTGAAGTTTGCAGATGACACCACTGTCATCGGCCTCATCAAGGACGGTGACGAGTCTGCATATTGACAGGAAGTGGAGCGGCTGGAGCTGTGGTGCGGCTGACACAACCTGGAGCTGAGCACGCTCAAGACAGTAGAAATGAGCGTGGACTTCAGGAGGCATCCTTCGCCACAGCTGCCACTCACGCTGTCTAGCTGCCTTGTGACAACCGTCGAGACCTTCAAGTTCCTAGGAATTACAGTCTGATTAAATGGGACTCTGTCCTCAAAAAGGCCCAGCAGAGGATGTACTTCCTGCGGCTTCTGAGAAAGCATCGCCTACCACAGGAGCTGCTGAGGCAGTTCTACACAGCGGTCATCGAATCAGTCCTGTGTTCTTCCGTGACAGTCTGGTTTGGTGCTGCTACAAAAAAAGACAAACACCGACTGCAACGGACAATCAAAACTGCTGAAAGGATTGTCGATACCCCCCAACCCACCCTTGAGGACTTGCACGCTGCCAGAACTAAGACAAGAGCGTGCAAAATCCACTCAGACCCTCCACATCTCGGTCACCAGCTCTTCCAGCTCCTTCCCTCAGGTAGGTGCTACCGATCAATGCAAACTAGAACTAGCAGACATTCCAACAGCTTCTTCCCTCTTGCAATCAACTTCTTAAACACCTAACCTACAATTCCATTGCAAGATGCTGGTAATTTCTTTGTCTTGAGTTTGTTGTCACATTTGTGTCAGGCCAATTATACATACTCGTGCACTCACTGTAGTAGTCTCACCACGCTGCACTATTTGCATCTGTTGTTGACCAATACTGGCCACTCAAGCCAGAGTAGCATCTGCTCCATTTGCACACTGATTGAGGAGTATCTGCAACATTTGCACAATCAACATTGTCCCAGATTATTGTAGTACTCGCCTGAATGTCCCATCGCAATGGTCATTGCACCGGACTATTACAATATTAGTCATTCGAACTGCTCTAAGTGCTAGAGGACTCTGCATCTTTTTGCACAATTGTCAAAAAAAAAATATATGTACCGGCATTACCAGATAACTAGCAACCGTTTATTGCTCAGTGACTGTTTTTCTCAATGTCTTTATGTCTCAAAAGTGATCTCTGTCAATTGACTGTCTGTTGTCATACTAGAGCGGCTCCAATTACCGGAGACAAATTCCTTGTGTTTTTTGCACATACTTGGCAAATAAAGATGATTCAGATTCTGATTCTGAGGATAAGGGAGGGGGATGAATGGAAAACAGCATTCAACACACCAACGGGACATTCCGAGTATTTGCTGATGCCTTTTGGACTAAATATCGCTCCAGCTCTGTTCCAGAACTTTGTCAATGATGTCTTGCGTGTTCAATGTGTACGTTTTTGTATATTTGGACAATATTTTGATATTCTCCCCGGATGAGGAGACTCACATCATTCATGTCCGCTCTGTGTTGCAGCAGTTACTGCAGAATGAACTATATGTCAAGGCTGAGAAATGTGAGTTCCACAAGGTGTCTGTTTCTTTTCTGGGGTTCGTGCTGACTCCAGGTGAAATCAAAATGGACCCTTGCAAAGTTGATGCTGTGACTATTTGGCCCACTCCCACGTCATGCAAAGATTCTTAGGGTTCGCTAATTTCTACAGAAAGTTCTTTAGAAATTTCATTTCTATAGCCTCGCCTTTGCATGATCTTACCTCGCCACACAGACCTTTCGTATGGAATACGCTTCGTCAGGCAGCTTTTCAAAAACTTAAATTGAACTTTACTTCCGCTCCCATCCTCACTTTGCCAGATCTCAAACAGCAGTTTGTGGTAGAAATTGATGCGTCTGATGCCAGTATAGGAGCAGTGCTCTCCCAGAAATGTTTCAAGGATGGTAAGTTACATCCTTGTGCTTATCTCTCCAAAAAACTGACCCCAGCCGAGAGAAATTATGACATTCGTGACCGTGTACTGGCAGTCAAGGTGGCTTTGGTGGATAGCAACACTGGCTAGAGGGGGCACATACTCCATTTTTAGTATGGACAGATCACAAGAACCTGGAATATCTTAAAACTGCTAAGAGCTTAAATGCGAGGCAGGCTAGATGGGCTCTGTTCTTCACTAGATTACATTTCACGTTACCCTACCGACCTGGTTCTAAAAATGGTCAGCCAGATGCTTTATCGCGCAGTTTCTGCACAGGGAATTCTTTGTCCAACCCTAAAACCATTTTGCCCAAGTCATGTTTTGTTTCTGCTTTTGTTTGGGACATTGAGACTGCGGTAAAGGAGGCTCTGAAGAACACTCTTAGCCCTGAAAATTGCCCTGAAAACAGGTTTTATGTGGTTCCGACCTTAAGGGGAAGAGTCATCCACTGGGCTCACACTAACCGACAAACTAATGTATGTAATTTCCAAGACTCAATCTGTGGTCGAACAGCGCTTTTGGTGGCCCAATGTTAGAAGGGATGTTACCAATTATGTCAATGCACATACCTGTGCTGTTAAACAACTCTCGTAAACTTCCTTCTGGGGAGTTGCGACCCATGCCAATACCACAACGTCCTTGGTCAGACATCTCCGTAGACTCTGTGACGGGATTACCAGCCTCGAAAGGAAATACCACCATTCTCACACTCGTGGACAGATTCTCTAAAATGGCACACTTCATTGCACTCCCGAAACTCCCCTCAGCTAAAGACACTGCCGAGTTAATGACACACCAGGTATTCAAGTTCCATGGTTTCCCCAAGAATGTAGTATCCGGTAGGGGTCCCCAATTCATTTCGCAATTTTGGAAGGAGTTTTGCAATCTCATAGGAGCTACTCTCAGTCTGTCATCTGGGTTTCACCCTGAAACCAACGGACAAACCGAGAGGCTGAACCAGCACCTTGAGACTGGGCTCCGATGTCTCGCTTCACAGGAGCCACGATCCTGGTCTCAGAAACTGGTTTGGGTCGAATTCTCTCACAATTTCCTCCCCTCTGCATCCACTGGTCTACGCCTTTTCAAGTTGTGCATGGTTACCAACCATCTCTATTTCCCGCCCTAGCCCCAGAGTCCACAGTTCCAGCTGCATTGACCTTGGTGAGACGCTACAGGATGAACGATGCAAGCCTGCCAGATGCTGCTGCGCCAGGGACGGTCCTACCAGACCGCAGCTGACCGCAGGAGGACAAAGTCCCACCAAGCATATTCCACTCCGGGTGGAGTCCGGGAAGCTTGCTCCCTCGTTCGTTGGGCCCATCCCCGTCACCAAGATCATCAACCCTGTCACCGTGAAGCTTAGGCTCCCACGGTCGATGCGGGTCCATGATGCTTTTCACGTCAGCCTGCTCAAGCCCGCCCAGGAGTGCCCTTTGGTCCCGCGTTCCAGGCCCCCTCCTCCTCCCCGGTTCGTGGATGGGGGCCCTGTCTTCACTGTGAGGCGGCTGTTGTCGTCTCGTCGGAGGGGGAGTGGGTTTCAATATCTGGTGGACTGGGAGGGATGACTGGTGGACTGGGAGGGATGACTCGCTCATTCGGGACTTCCACGTTGCGCATCCAGGGGCTCCGGGGCCATCTGGGGCTGGCCGTTAAGGTGGGGGTACTGTCATGGGTGTGTGGTGTGTGAAAAGGGCCATCATTCTGCATAGCAACGATGGCGTCAATGGACCATGGACCAATCAGATGACGACGATTCTATACTTCCTCTTTGAAACATTATATAAGTCTGGGGCAGGAACAGATAGATTTGTTCAGTCTGCGCTGTCTCTGCTGAGGCTAGGATAAGCGTAGCTGCTGACACAGAGCTCTGAAATATGTATCGACTCCTCTGTCAGAAATAAAATGGTTGGCTTTTAACACGTCATTATAATTGTAGTTCTTTCACGAAAACGAATACGAATGGAACCTCGAGAGTTTATAGGTGATTTTAAAACACAGGTTCCTTTTCACTGGACCCAGAAGCAAGCAGAGGCTGAGAGGTTTGTGATGAAAGGTTTATTGAAGAGGATATGGAGATGGATCCTTGAGGCGTACTGGTGGCTTGTTGCGACAGGGAACGTGCGGCAGACGGTGGCGTGAGCAGGTGGATGGCTTGGCGTTGTGGTGGAAGAGGTCAACACGGTGGGGAACACGGTGGGGAACACGGAAGGAGCACTGAGGACAAGGAAAAACACGGAGGTCAGAAGTGTTGCGAGGACTGGCGTAGCTTATGTGTTGGTCAGAAAGCCGGTGGACCACGGGAGAACGTTAATACTCTGATAGTGGGATCTTGGATCGGGCAGGCTTAAGTGCAGGCAGAGTAGCGTGCTGATTGGCAACAGGTGAGCGGCCAAGGTGGTGCTGATTACAGGGAAAAGAGAGAGGGGGAGAGAGGGGCGCAAAGCGCCACCCACGCTCCAACAGCGGAACTGCAGGGACAGACCATGACATTTATTTGAATAAAGTGCAACTGACATCTCTTCAAGTTGGATTAACAGTCTGTTTACCTGCTACTTCTGATGTTGTTTCTCAACATAGAAAATCTAAGCATTAAGTGTTTTATGTTCCATGATTTTTATTATTTCTAATTACATGTTGTTACTACCCATAATACTACTACTACCACTACTAATAATAATTGTGTTGGAAAATGTGTTTTATATATACCAAATATTACTTCTATTAGTTTTATACAACGTTCATAGGCTTTATTTTTATGTTCTCTCCCGGTCATACTGTGCGTACTAATTGTTCCTAGCTATGTAGTGACTACTAGCTGCTATTTGGTAAAGATAAGTTGAGTGACGCTGGACAAAGATAGTTGTTTTGTTTTCTTTCTCTGTCTCTCTCACTCAATATAACGACAGGGTTTCCTGTCTGGGCTTCAGTAAGGGGTGACAACTCGTAAGATTTGTACCTTTTCCTCTCTTTGCAAAGACTTTTATTTCTTTCTTTTCTGTAATAAAAACCCACAAAGACAAGGTTGCTTCCTCGCTTATTCTGTCAGAAAAAGATTTGCCAAAACAGTTGATGTCAGAAGTGGGATCCTAGGCTTGATCGCCGATCCAGAGGACCCGGGGAGTGATTGATCATCCAGGACCATCGCACGAGTCCTGCCTCCACCCAAAGAATTAAGGGAAGTGGGGTTGCCGGGGCTCTGGATGTCGGCTATCACCTCAGGATCCAAACGGACCTGTTGTCCTCCAAACAAAGAATTACGGCAAAGAAAATTTTAATTCCTTGAAAATCGGAGCATTTCATATGGTTTACTGTATTTGAAACAGTCTTGCCTTTGTATTAAGTGGAATTGGTAATTACTCTCCCCGCATTCCATTGGTAAGGTTTGAGTCCTTAAAGCTGAGACTATAAAGTTTCCCGGTTCGAGACCGGCAGTTAGGTTTTGAGGCCCCAGGTTCGAGTCCGACAATTAGGGGTTCGATACCCCGATAATTTCGAAGCCGTTCGAATATTGTCATAAAGAGAAGAGCTTCTAAATACTGTAGTGAGTACGGAAAATGGGAAGTGGGAAGAGCAAAAACTAAGAATTACCAGTGTACACATCACCTATTATGTTTCGTATGAGAGAAGAATATAGAGAGTGATCTGTGGAATGCGTGGCGATATGGATAAATGAATGTGGTTTCCCAGCAACAGGGAGCCTGTGCCTTCTTCTTCTTTTCCTTTCGTTTGTCCCGTTAGGGGTCGCCACAGCGCGTCATCCTTTTCCATGTAAGCCTATCTCCTGCATCCTCCTCTCCAACACTAACTCTGCCCTCATGTCTTCCCTCACGACATCCATCAACCTTCTCTTTGGTCTTCCTCTAGCTCTCTTGCCTGGCAGCTCCATCCTCATCATCCTTCTACCAATATACTCATTATTTCTCCTCTGGACGTGTCCAAACCCTTGAAGTCTGCTCTCTCTAACTTTTTCTCCAAAACATCGAACCTTGGCTGTCCCTCTGATGAGCTCGTTTCGAATTCTATCCGGGCTTGGGACCGGCCTACAGTTTGCACTGGCTTGTGCCCCCCATAGGGCTGCATTTGTGATTCCCACAATCCAATGTGGATTTATTTTTTATTTTTGCAATAATTAACATCCTTATTGTTACATTAAATGTCGTTGTTTCTGTGTATGTTAACCGTGGTTCTTGGAATGTTCTTGCCTAGAAATCTTATTCCTGTGGATGGCACGCGTTGTGTGTGCTGTGCTAGCGGGTTGGTGGAGACAGCGGCTTACTTACTCGCGCTGCTAGGTCACGTGACGGCACGAAACATGCGAGAAGGAGGAACAGCTAAGAGTGCCCGCTCGCCACTCGCCAGTTGCCCTTTGGCGTTGACTCCTGCTAAGTCATGTGACGGCACAACATCGAAACATGAGAGGGGAGATGAGGAGCATAGCTCCGCGTTGAGACAGAAATGGCGAGTATGGCAGCGCCTGTTTGATGAAACCAAAGCAGTGCATGCAAGAGTGAAACAGAAACACAATACAATGATTTGCAAATCATGTTCGACCTATATTTAATTGAATATTGTAATTGTAGTGTATTCAGGACCTAAACCGTTTAGTGATTTATAGACCAGTAGCAGAACTTTAAAATCTATCCTAAAGCTGACTGGAATTCAAATTTGCTGGTGTTGCCTCATTACATGGTATTGGTATTACAGCTACTTTCTGTTAACCACGTTTCATTTAATAACAAAAAGTCCAGATCATATTTTGTAATGATGTCATTAATCAACTTTGATTTAGATTTTTTGACCCAGTGACCTTCCAACAAAAAGAGCTCGTCTTGCAGAGATAACTGGAGACAATGGTTTGATAGATTAACATTTTATCCTAACTAAGTTTGTAGTTCTACTTTTTTTTTGTGGCATATTTCTTTGACCAAGTTTCTGTCCCTTGTAAGTCATCTTCTTCTTTTCCTTTCGGCTTGTCCCTTTAGGGGTCGTCCACAGCGCGTCATCTTTTTCCATGTAAGCCTATCTCCTGCATCCTCCTCTCGAACACCAACTGCCCTCATGTCTTCCCTCACGGCATCCATCAACCTTCTCTTTGGTCTTCCTCTAGCTCTCTTGCCTGGCAGCTCCATCCTCGTCATCCTTCCACCAATATACTTATATATATACATACAATATACTTACTATTTTCTCCTAAGTTTCTCAAACCATCGAAGTCTGCTCTCTCTAACTTTGTCTCCAAAACATCGAACCTCGGCTGTCCCTCTGATGAGCTCATTTCTAATTTTATCCAACTTTCTGTCCCTTGTAATTACAGGGATGCTTGACTCCAATATTGACAATAGCCTTCACCCTATATGTCAGACCTAACATGACATTTAGGCTTGTAGAGAGTGAGTTTTGCATTGGGCTTTGCACCAATGGGACAGGGCGGGGTGTGGGAGATTGAAAGTGCTGCCTCATCTCATTTCGTTCCTCCGATTGGTTGAGTGATGCTGATAAAGCCATCTGGGCCTCGTATTGTCTTATCTCTTGTTCCGCCGATTGTTTGGGAACTATTTTTTGTTTTTTTGTCCTTCAACCCTGTCAACAAAGCCAGTGTTTTCCTTTCGGGCCGCTGAATGACGTACACAGTAAAAAATGTTGGCAGCCAACAACTTAACCCCTTGTCTCTTTAAACAGAAACCGTCTGCCTTGTAAAGATGTCTGCACTCCCAAAAAAAGCGGAAATTGTCAACGAAATACAACGAAATACAGTACACACTTCTTTGAACCACTTACTTCATTGACTGAGCCTACTGAAACGTTCATCTCAAATTCGTACCATTAGGAGAGGTTCACTTATGAAAACCTCAGCATCTTAACATTGCAATTTTGTTAGGAGATCAATGAAATCTCTCTTCAGTACCTCTGATTAATGCTTGACAACATCCAGGGCCCCTGTGTGTATAATTACAGATTTCACAGTTGGGTGCTGATTAGTGATGTCCATTAGGGATTTTTTTTTTTTTTTTTTAGAGATATCAGACACCATGTCCTTAGTAAAACACATTACTTTGGTGTTCTTTTCACTGCAGAAAACATTTCACATCCTTGACAGCTCCAGCACCAACTATTAACGTTTGGGGTGCCATTTTTTTCTAGTATGATTCAGTTTCATACCTTTCAGTGATGGTGGGGGATGAGCATTCTTGGTCAGGGCCTTGTAAAAGTGGCTCAAATCTATTTGTAAGTCTGATCTCAATGTTTTGCATTGACTCGCATACTTTTTTCTTGCCCTTCGGCCGCTCACTCGGGTGAAGCAGCACGCAACGCAAGCCAGCCAGATTCCTCGGTAATCTGCTGGTGTTGTGTTCTACCTTTTAGATGTTGTCCCATAGCTTTGGGCTTTGCCTCCAGTAAATTCCAGGGAGAACTTCTGGATGATCCATGACCGGTTCCACAGTCCACAGCTGTCCTCTTTGTTGAGCTAAGTGGCTGTCTGTTAGGACACTTCTGCTCACCATTTTGAGACATCGGTAGAGTGGTTTCATTCCCCGACTGTCCATTGTACATCCACATACACTTCAAGACAATGGATTTTCGTTTCCAGGATTGACATCCTCTGCAGCAGTCCGTGATAGTCCTCAGTGGAAAAGGGAGGCATCTTTATTGCTGGTCTTGTTGCTAATAGCAGGCTTGTGCTAATTAGCAGGCCAGCCACGCTCACGTAATGGTGAGAGGGTATCAGAAAATATTGGAATATGGCAACAACTAACTATCTACAAAAAAAGTACAGTCCCAAAAATAAATAAATAAATAAATAAATATCCAGGAGTCGCTTCTAATATTTTTTTTTAAGAAAAACAAGGTTATCAGCAAGAAAAAATGCAAACAGAGGCGAAGCAAGCAGAGCAAGCAAAAAAGCATCTGCGAGACAGAGTAAATAGTAGTAAATAGTAGTTTGCACATATACCGGATTGGCAGCCATTTTTGAAAAAAAAGCTGTCTATTTCCCATATGATCTCACTTGTGTCTTCGGATAAATTTATTTGTATGACCCTAAGGTACTTCCATACCAAAGGGTACCTTTGCAGCTTGACTTGACGTCAAAGGCCTATTTTTATTTTGTGTTTAAGGAGTCTAATTTAGTTGATTTGTGCTATGGCAATCATAAAATTCGTGTCAGTCTGCCACCAGAAGTGGTGTGATTTGGGGTTTAAAAATAAGACCAAAACCGGAAGTGCTATGTTGGTTGCCTGAATGCTGGTGGCTTAACACCATTTTGATAGATTTGCTTTGTAAAGTCTACTCATTGATCCTGTTATGTGCCCTTGTCTATTTGTACTGTTTTTGGCCTTCTCTCTTAGAAATGCACATCCACACACCCACACCACTAAACAAGCACGAAGAATTGTATTTATGGAAAAAACTGAAGTAAAGGAGAAAAAGACACACAATATTTGAATTTGCAATTATTTTCACGAGTGCCATGGAAGAGGTTTAGTCTGTTAAAATTGGGTACCTAAAGCATTTTTTTAGTTTTGTTCTCATTTGTGTATTATTGTTATTTGAGCAGTTCACCCGATTTGTGCATGGGTTGACACCACAGTGGCTGGAGGACTGAAGCTTGCAATGCAGTTGGTAGAAAATAGTGTGTATAGGATTATAAATTTGTTTGGCTGTGTGCTTTAATGGCAAATGTGTAATGACACACAAGTAACAGTGCCCCGTTAACAATTGTCATTAACTGTCTGCTATCAGTGGCGTTGCTGGCCTGAAAAGCGTCCTGTCCGAAACATTTAGATGACACCCCTATGCCCCTAGATGGGGTCCTCCCCCCCATCCCGTCAATAGTCACCAATTTTTCAACGTTCAATGTTGGTCCAAATACTAAATTTGCACGCTACACCCAACCGAGTGTGTTATTAGACTAAAAGTAGCTAAGTAGTAGTCACTGATGGTGTAGTGGTACACTCAGATGACTTTGGTGCAGGCAGCGTGAGTTCAGTTCCCACTCAATGACTGTGTGACTGTGGGTGCGAATGGTGGTCTGTGTCTACTGTATATGCGACTGATTGGTGACCAGTTAAGGGTGTAGTTCGCTTTTCACCTGAAGTCAGCTGGGAGAGGCTCCAGCACCCCGCAACCCTGAACAGGATAAGCAGTATTGAGAATGGATGGATGGATAGTTAAGCACTGAAAGATGCTGTGTAGCAATTGCTAAAATAGCATCATAGTAAATAATCCATCCATCCATTTTCTGTACCGCTTTATCCTCACAAGGGTTGCGGGCGTGCTGGAGCCCGCCTCTCGCCCGGAGATAACAACCTGAACTGGTCGGCAGCCAATCGCAGGGCACATACAAACAAACAACCATTCACGCACACATTCACACCTACGGGCAATTTAGAGTCTTCAATCAACCGACCATGCATGTTTTTGGGATGTGGGAGGAAACCGGAGTGCCCGGAGAAAACCCACGCAGGCACAGGGAGAACATGCAAACTCCACACAGGCAAGGCTGGGATTTGAACCCCGGTCCACACAACTGTGAGGCAGATGTGCTAACCAGTCAGTCACCGTGCCGCCCATAATAAATAGTGACAATACATAATAAAATTGAAAAATGCAATTACATGAACCCTCCTTAACATTTCTGCCTGCTCCCTCAAGTATCTATTAAATTTAGGTACTTAAAGCATTTTTTAGTTTTGTGCTCAATTTTGTATTATTGTTATTCGAGTGGTCCAGTTCATCGGATTTGTGCATGGGTTGACGCCACAGTGGATGGAGGAGCGAAGCTTGCAATGCAGTTGGTAGAAGATAGTGTGTGTACAGGAATATAAATTAGTTCAGCTGTGTGCTTTAATGGCAAATGAGTAATGAGACACAAGTAACAGTGCTCTGTTATCAATAGCCACTATCTGCGATACCCGAGTGTGTTATTAGAGTGAAAGTGAAAGATGTAGCAATCGCTAAATTAGCGTCAGAATAAATAACAGAATAAAATTTAAAAATATGCTGCTACATGATGCCCCATTAACATTTCCCCTGGGCCCCCGCAGATAATTTTTATTTTATTTTAACATACATTAAGAAATCACAGAAAAACATTTCTTTACACCACTCAAGTACATGTTGATGTAAAATTTTAAGATTAAAATTAAATCTGCCTCATTTCTTTGCTTTTTGGCCTCCAAATTAATCCAGATCCATTTCCACCTGCACCTGATGCCTGCTTCAAGCTGTGCCTCATGAATAGCATCCCCTTCTTTAAGCACTCTCATTCTGGAAAAGAATTGACTAAAATCATTGTCGTTTCACTTCATATTTCACTGTTACCAACTTTAAAGGCTAATCCCAAATGCATCCTCCAGGCAAATATGAGGTACAGTATTTTTCCATTTTTATTGGCCATTTCTGAATTTGAAGTAAATTAATTCTGTGTTGTGACATAATCCCTAACATCGCTCAGTCGCTTAATACATTTAACATTAACATCTGTAAACTAATTGGACAATTGTAGGCGCGTTTCCTAATTAATACAAGATAGACGAGCAGATCAACTCTGGTCGCCGATGTTACGTGTGCTTCATGGTTCCGCTGGGACCATAACCAGAGCCACGACCCACAGCACCTGAACGAGAAAATACAAAAGACCAGTGCAACAAATACGACACTGGCTGATCTGATGAGAAAAGATGTTGCTTAATCGTAGAAGTAGCAATAGAGGATGTCCGCTCTAGAGGTGGGTAGAGTGGCCAAATATTGTACTCAAGTAAGAGTACTGTTACTTGACAATAATGTAACTCAAGGAGAAGTAAAAAGTAGTCCTCCAAAAAAAGACTTAAATAAGAGTAAAAAGTACACAGTGAAATAATTACTCAAGTACTGAGTAAATAGCACAAACAATAAAAAAAAACAAAAAAAAAAAAACACTTGAAATTTACTGCACGGTGTTTTCTCCAGTTATAAGTGAGATGAAATATCCACGTTTGGCAGACAGTGGCAGACAAATACTACAATACATGCAAGCTGTTGTTTTTGTTCATCTAAATGTAAACAAGAGGAGCGTGCCGTTGCCTTCATGGTAACGACGACCTTCCAAAAATGGTGGCCATTTAGGCACGACGATCAGCCTTATCTATTGTTAATACCTATTCCCGGGAAGCCCAATAGAAGACGTTGTGTGAGGTCATGTGACTTTCTTTTATCGTTTGATTGGTGAACAAGACTTAAACGTTGCTAGCGCTTAAATTAGATGGCGCAAACAGCGCCTAATGCGGAAGTCGAGGTTGTAGTCTCACGTACAAAAAATAAGTTGAAAAATAAGCAATAATTGATAACAAAAAGCAGCGAGCGACATTTAGATCATTGTAACGGAGTAAAAGTACAGTTACCACTAGCTGCCAGCGTTCAAGGAGTACGAAACAGCCTATGACGACAGCGACGGCTTATTTTGAGTTAAAAAACGGCGAATTTCGCCAAAAGGCGAATGATTTGCATTTATGAAAAATCCTTCTCTTGGTTTACAAAGCTTTACATCGCCTTCCACCACAGTACATAACTGACTTGCTCATAAATTACACTCCACCAAGAACTCTCAAATCTAGTAACAACTGCAGTCTAATCATTCCTCCCAGTAACACTAGGAAAGGGGAGGCAGCTTCCAGATGTGTGCATCAATGTCCCACACATCTGGAACAACCTGCCCAAGACAGTTAAACTGGCAACATCAGTGACCACTTTCAAAAACAAATTAAAACGTACCTCTTCGCAACTACTTTGGAGTAATTTATAATTTATATGTGTGTGTGCGTGCGTGTGTTGAGCATGTATGTAGGAAAATGTGTATGTGTTACCTGCGAATGGCTGGCAACCAGTTCAGGGTGTACCCCGCCACGACCGAAGATAGCTGGATTAGGATCCAGCACGCCCGCGACCCTAGTGAGGATAAGCGGTACGGAAAATGGATGGATGGATGCTGTATGTGTTACTGCATTGAGTTGGATGTGTTTTCCTATTTCAATTTGAAAAGCTCTGAACTTTTTTGTCTGCACCATTACTACTTGTATTAAAATGTTTTAACCATTTTAAAGCACATTGGAGTTGCCTTGTGCATGAAATGTGCTTTATAGATGGATGGATGGATGGATGGATGGATGGATAGATAGATAGATAGATAGATAGATAGATAGATAGATAGATAGATAGATAGATAGATAGATAGATAGATAGATAGATAGATAGATAGATAGATAGATAGATAGATAGATAGATAGATAGATAGATAGATAGATAGATAGATAGATAGATAGATAGATAGAGCAAAAAACAATAACAGCATCTACATTCAGCTTTTCAAGTATTTGAAATACAACAGTGTTGAGGTCCAACAGAGGTTAACGTGTCATGACGATAGATGTTTACAAGAGTAAACCACTTACATTTTGAGTAGTTTAGCTCCTCCATGGACTTTGTGTCACAGTGGAGTGCAAAGAATTATGGGGTATGTCTAGCTATGAAGGATGGTCCAGATGGACACTTCAATTAAGGAGGAGGACACATCTGTCAGCCAGATTTGAAAGAGCCTTTGAGCTTCATCAAATTAGAACGGCCTTTGTACGACGCAGTGACGTCACTCCCCTTTAAATGCAGGCTCCAAAGGGTGCAGACCCCGAATTGAGACACGGCAAGCATAAGCCACGGAAGGTGTTCTTCAGAACATACATACTGACATGTACTGCAAACATTACAGGGGGCGCCACTAATAGGAAAACAATTACTTCCAAAATGCAGCAAATTTTAAATTTGTTTTTGTAAATTGCTTGTGTACATCTTAAAATCCAATGTTTACAACAGAAATTCCAAAAATTTAATAAATGGATTTAACTCGCTGTTAAGATTGTGTTAGTGCCGTTTTTCTGGGACTAGGGTTTGGTTAGGAACAAAAATTTGCATGCCAAGGGCCACTTGAATGCAAAGTTTCCCGGATTCACCGTATCTGACATGCAAATCATGTAGAGGACCAGTTGGCATATGCATAGAGTGAACACAGGTGCACTCCAGTCAAAATAACAAGCGTCGATGACCACTCCACGGAGCTTTCAACATTCCCAGAGAGTGTTATTAAAATGAGAACTGTGATTTCTTTGGGATAGTGTACAGGTTGATTTAAGGTTTGGTGTGGAGGGAAGATAAAGAGTTATCTGTAACAGCTCAATCGTAGAAACTTCTCATTTGAGTGGGAGTGCTGAAGATTGAGGATCTAAAAATCTTTCAGCATGCCTCGGTCTTTCCTTGTGAAAAAGAAACATGGAGTTTTTCGAACATGCCAATGGAAAAACTCAGAGCAGACTGAGTGGGGAGAAAATAATTCAGATGGTAAGATTTTCATGTCTTAAAGAAGTCAAACATACGGAGCAGTCCATCACCATATTGTGTCATATACGGAGATAAAATGGTGTAATCCTACCCTTTCAGATCTATTATACACTTAACTATGTTTGTGGTGTTGAATAATGACATAATTCTTGATTTCACCCCCTGTAGTGAGTAAGGACCAGCGACCATGGAGTTTTGATGCTCAAGAGTGTGCCACAATGCCTCAGCCACAATCTACTTTAGAATGGAGGACAGCAATTCAAATTAAATTGCCAACGCCTTTGTCAGACTCCAGAGGAATAATTGCTGACCAAATGCATGACCGAGCCACAAAGATGCTTCAGTGCCCCTTCGATGATCCCACTACACCGGCGCTAGTCGGGAAAGAAAAGGTAAGGTCATGATTTTCTCATGAAATATTGTGAATATCAACACTGCTGCAAGAAAATAATAAATACTAAAAATCACTGTATTGTATTAATGAAGAGCTTTGTTTCATTCTACCAGCCTCAACCCCACAATTTTCCTGGTTCTGGTAGCTTTGTGTGCTCAATGTGCTACAAGATGTTCCCCCTGCAACGCATACTGATTCGCCACATGAAGTGTCATAGCTTGGTAAAGAGACATCCTTGTCGATTTTGTGGCAAAGGATTTAATGATACTTTTGACCTAAAGAGACATATGCGAACACACACAGGTGAGGAATGAGCATCTGTACTTTAATGCATACAAAACTGTTTGCATCACTTTAGCGCATACAATTGGTTACAGTAATCCCTCACTATATCGCGGTTTATTTATTGCGGATTCAGTGCATCGCAGATGTTTTTTTTTTTTTTTTAAAGGTCAGCAAAGTACTTACCTGCACATGACTAACACAGTCATCTTCGTGGGCTTATTGATTTAAATTCGTCAAAAATGAGTCACAGAAGGTCAATTGGGCTTTTGTTCTTAGCAGAAAAAGAAAACTTAGTATCTTACCAGTTTAAATCACAAGTCACAGTCAGGTTTTTAAAATAAATTCACAAATACCAACCTTTGCCCGACAAATAGCGAATGCACACACTCATAACAATATCAACAAGAACAAATTCCAGTAAAGAGCAATGTTTAGTTATATTTTCTACAATTACAGAACTGTAGTTTAAAACATTACCTCGATGAATTATGGGTACCTATAATGCTTTTCGGTGAATATATTGCCAGGACTGTGAGTGTGAGGAACGGTACAAATGGTTAACCCAAGAAATCACCTGTTCACATGATGTCCGCATGGACTTTTGTTCACAACATTTAAGCAGGGCATGCCCCATAGGTGTGTGCTCTTGTTGTGTGTATGTGTGTGTGTCTCTGTGTGTGTGTGTGTTGTGTGTGTGTGATAACCTAAAGTTTACAAATAAAATACCTGCACCTCCCTCCAAAGGGCAGTTTCACAAACTGGCATTGAAATGCATATATGAAACAAATATTTATTTAGTAATTTTTAAAAACAATTGGTCATTATGTCACAGATTTCATGTACTGCGGTTTCTGAAATGTAACCCCAGCGATAAACGAGGGTTTACTGTACTTAATATTAACAAACTGCATTGTATGTCTATGAATATTCTCCAGGTCTTTTTATTCTCAAGGTATTGAATCAATCGTAACTGGACTGTTCTGATTGGAAATTGTCTGGATAGGACAGCTCTAGCCTTGCTAGTCGTGGCGTCACAATACCAAAATTTTGACTTTGATACCATACCTGCATAAAGTAACTCGATACCGATACTGAAACGATACCATGGCAAAAATCTAAAACATCAGTAAGAGCAGTGGAATTACACCTACGCACAATTTAGAGTCTTCAATTAACCTACCATCAGTGTTGCCATAGTTACCTTGAAAAAGTAACATAGTTACTTTACCGATTACTTGTGCTTAAAAGTAACTTACTTACTTTACTGATTACTTGATTTCAAAAGTAACTAAGTTAAAAAAAATACACTTGTTAGTTACTTTCAGCAGTACTTCTCTACAGTACAAAACAATATAGCATTAGCTCAACTGTATCCATTACTTGGTAATGTACGCCACACAAGTTACAGAATGATGTCATCAACATGAACAATAACTTATATATTAGTGTAGTTGAAGCCACACTCAAGAAGCAACTTCGTGCAGACTTGACATGCCAACACAATACATACGTAAACAAGCACACAATCTCACTGCACTTCTCTAAAGACTCTGAAATAATAGATGCTGATTGTGGTCTATGAAGGCAACTGTGTGTACGTAAACGTGAACGTGAGTGACGCACACATACGCACTTAACACTTAATATGTGACGTCAGCCGTGCAGCGCGTTCAACCAGCTCACAGTCCGAACTCCAGATGAAGTTGAAAGTTCTCACTTTTAATTGTAAATATGAATTAAGCTAAGGATTGTAAATCCTTAAGTGAGTCAGTCCTTAACCTCCATGACCGATTTATGACCGCACACTTCGGTTGGGAATAATTAACCCACAATGCATTGCGCGCTTAACACGCCAGTAAAATTGGATTCTTAATCTGTAAATAAAAAAGTAAGTATCAAATACACTTTTTACTAAGGAAAATAACAAAAATAGTGTGGCACCAGTGAAATCCTTCCATCCATTTTCTGAGCCGCTTATCCTCACAAGGTCTGAAGCCTATCCCAGCTATCATCGGGCAGGAGACGGGGTACACCCTGAACTGGTTGCCAGCCAATCGCGGGCAGTGAAATCATGCATTTCTTTGCACGTTTATGGTACTGCGCCGCCCCTGTGCATTGTGTAATAAACAATCACTTCCCAAATCGCTTATATTCATTTGCCGGAGAAAAAAAAAGGAGTGGTCTCGGAAGTGGTGGGCAAGTGAAGACTCATGAAGCACTGAGGCTTCCTAACAATTGTGCCGAAAAAGATTCAAAGCTTCAAGGCTTCAGTGACAGTGACATCTGGTGGACAACTGAAGCCATAGCAACCTCTAAAGAGCACGACTGAAGCACTGGCACTGTTTCTTTCCCATGACAGCAATAAAAGTTCAGAAAGGTCTGTATGGTCATTCAAGCGTTTTATTCATTCATACCAAATAATGATTATATCATCATTACAATAAAATATGCAGATGTTCTCCCCCATACTCTAAAACACATTCCAGTTTAACCCAAAGAATAAATGAAACTCCATGAGCCAATGACACACACTGAAAGACTATAAGCCAATGAAATTTTTTGAAACATTTGAAGGAATGAAGCGCGAAGCGAAACAGCAATGATGTTCGAAGCTTCGAACGTCATCGCACACGTGACACTGCTGTTTTGATACAAGCTCCGACAAGGTGTTTCGAATCACTCCCCTTCAGGAAGAATGACACAGGCTCCAAAGCCTCGGTATCATTTGCTCATCACTAGGTCTTGGTTAATTGCTTCTGCACAGTTGGAGTGCTCTTTGTTCTAATTACCAGCTACACATTCATATTTGGTAAGAGACATTGATGATGCAAAAGTAACTGCTTTTGGTTTGAATAAGTAACTATAGTCTGATTACTTTCCTAGGAAAAGTAACGCGTTACTATCCTCGTTACTCAAAATGGCGGTATTTTGGAGTAACGCATTACTGGCATCACTGCCTACCATGCATGTTTTTGTAATGTGGGAGGAACTACCTGGAGAAAACCCACACAGGCACGGGGAGAACATGCAAACTCAACACAGGAAGTTTCAGATTTCAACCCGGGACCTCAGAACTGTGAGGCGGATTTGTTAAACGTGTCTGTGCTGCCGACGTTTGAGCTTTTATTCAATATTCTTGATATACAGCTTGAGGTCCATGTACAACTGCCTTGACCTACTGTATTATATGATATTTCTGTCACGAATGGAGAGAAGCTGGACCCAAGAGCAGGCGGAGGCAGATAGGTGATGATGAACAGTTTATTAGAGAAAGTAATGGAAGTGGTCCTTGAGGCAGTGGAGGAAGGGACAGTTACGAATCATAAACAGTAAAAGAGAGGGTCCATATAAATGCACGTTGAATACTTTTACTGTTCAACTTTCAGAAGGCCCAGCACACTCCTATGCCTGCACCAACACATTTCCAAGAATGCTAACAGACTAAAGTAGAGAACATTACAACATGCAACAATGAGCTATTGCAACTACAACTCTCATTGGAGCAGTTTGCAGCAGAATGTGAAGCGGCTGGGATGAGAATCAGCACCTCCAAATCTGAGACCATTGTCCTCAGTCGGAAAAGGGTGGCATGCCCTCTCCAGGTCGGGGATGAGATCCTGCCCCAAGTGGAGGAGTTCAAGTATCTTGGGGTCTTGTTCACGAGTGAGGGAAGAATGGAATGGGAGATCGACAGGCGGATCGGTGCAGCGTCTGCAGTAATGCAGACTTTGTATCGGTCCGTTGTGGTAAAGAAGGAGCTAAGCCGAAAGACGAAGCTCTCAATTTACCGGTCGATCTTCATTCCTATCCTCACCTATGTTCATGAGCTGTGGGTCGTGACCGAAAGAACAAGATCCCGGATACAAGCGGCCGAAATGAGTTTCCTCCGCAGGGTGTCTGGGCTCTCCCTTAGAGATAGGGTGAGAAGCTCGGTCATCCGGGAGGATCTCAGAGTAGAGCCGCTGCTCCTTCACATCGTGAGGAGCCAGATGAGGTGGCTGGGCATCTGATTCGGATGCCTCCCGGACGCCTCCCTGGTGAGGTGTTCCGGGCACGTCCCACCGGGAGGAGACTGCGGGGACGACCCAGGACACGCTGGAGAGACTACGTCCTTCGGCTGGCCTGGGAACGCCTCGGGATCCCCCCGGAAGAGCTGGATGAAGTGGCTGGGAAGAGGGAAGTCTGGGCATCCTTGCTAAAGCTACTGCCCCTGCGACCCGACCTGGATAAGCGGTAGAAAATGGATGGATGGAATCAGCGATTGTCAAGCAATAACAAGACCTCTGTCGCTGGTTAGCTTGCAATTTTAATAAACAATTCGGCAAAGCAAGAATATACCCATGTGGCCATGACACTCTCTCAGTCACTTTCTACCAACAACGAACTTACCTTGCCTGCTCCCCAAAATAAAGAAATCTTCAAGCAAGAAAGATGTCATACTTCCTTGACATCGACCACCTCTCTCTTCAGTGTTCAAAAGCCTTGAAGAACCTTTTAATGTCTCAGAAAGGGAGTGCAAATTCAAATTTTTCTTGACATAGACTACCTCTCACTTCTGTGTTCAAAAGCCTTGAAGAACCCTTCTAATGTCACAGAATTCCCCTTTTTCTTGGGGGTAGGAATGTCGCCCTCTGCAGCTGCACATAGTGCATATAGCAATTCCTGGATGTTCCTGTACTGTCAACTTTTCTTTGTGTACTGTAGTGCCAATTCACAACTGTACTGTACGCTACTGTACTTAGTTATCTCTAAATGCAAGTAATAATTTTGTTGTAAATGTGATCTAATTGACAGAATAATGTTATTAATGGCTATGTATGATCACCTCAGAAATGAAGAAATTATGCATTCAATTATGAGTAATGACACAACATAATTTTAAATTCTAGCTATTAAATACAAAATAACTACAATAAAATAAAGTCATTGTTGGACCATTTCAAACATTTGTGTTTTACACACACATTTGTAACATGCTTTGCTATTGTAGAACTCAAATACAAGTGTGCTGTTGCACCCTACCTAATGAGATGATACTATATATGGTCATTTTCAAATAATTTGATCATCCATCCATCAATCCATCCATTTTCTTCCGCTTATCCGAGGTCGGGTCGCAAGGGCAGTAGCTCAAGCAGGGATGCCGAGACTTCCCTCTCCCCAATCACTTCGTCCAACTCTTCTGGGGGGATCCCGAGGCATTCCCAGGCCAGCCGAGAGACATAGTCTCTCCAGCGTGTCCTGGGTCTCCTCCCATTGGGACATGTCTGGAACACCTCACCGGGGAGGCGTCCAGGGGGCATCATAACCAGAGGCCCGAGCCACCCCATCTGGCTCCTCTCAATGTGGAGGAGCAGTGGCTCGACTCTGAGCCCCTCCCAGATGACCGAGCTTCTCACCCTATCTTAAAGGGAGAGCCCGGAAACCCTGCGGGGGAAGCTCATTTCGGCTGCTTGTGTCCGCGATCTTGTTCTTTCGGTCATAACTCGTGACAGTCAGTGAGGGTAGGACACCATTACCTGAATCTGAGAGTCGACTTCCCGATGGACATTCCTCTCCAGAATCCCTGAATAGATCTTATCAGGGAGGCAGAGGAGTGTGATCGCCCAATAGTTGGAACACCCCTTTCTTAAAAAGAGGGACCACCACCCCAGTCTGCCAATCCAAAGGCACTTTCCTGGATGTCGACGTGATCTTGCAGAGGCATGTCAACCAGGACAGCCCCACAACATCCGCAACCTTCAGAAATCATCCACCCCCGGGGCCCTGCCACCGAGGAGCTTTTTAACCATCTCAGTGGCCTCAACCCCAGAGATAGAACCCGCCTCAGAGTCCCCAGATTCTGCGTCCTCATTGGAAGGCATGTCGGTGGAATTGAGGAAGTCTTCGAAGTATTCAGTCCACCGTTTCACGTCCCGAATTGAGGGTAAAGAAGCCCCCCCCCCTTCCCCACCATATACAGTGTTGATGGTACACTTCTTCCCTCTCCTGAGATGCTGGATGGTGGACCAGAATTTCCTTGAAGGCATCCGGAAGTTGTTCTCCATGGCCCCACCAAAGTCCTCCACAAGTTTTTACCTCAGCGACCACCAAAACCACGTTCCACTTTTCCAGCCGGTACCAATAAGCTGCTGCTGTAGTCTCAGAGGACAAAAAGGCCCGATAAGACTAATTTCTTTATCTTGACGGCATCCCTTACCGCAAGTGTCCACTAACGGGTTTAGGGTATTACCGCCATGACAGGCACCCATCACCTTACACCACAGCCGCCTCAACAATGGAGGCGCAGAACATGATCCACTCAGATTCAATGTCCCCCAGCTCTCCCGGGACATGGGTCAAGTTCTTCCGGAGGTGGGAGTTGTTTCTCCCAATCACGCCCCTCAAGGTCTCACTGTCATTGCCCACCTGAGCATTCATCCCTGCAGAACAAGGGAATCCCCAGCAAAGCTCTCTCCAGCTTCCCCTCCAAGGAGTCCAAAAAGGCTGGGTAGTCTCAACTGCTGTTTGGTGTATAGGCACAAACAACAGTCAGGACCTGTCCCCCTACCCGAAGGCGGGGGGAGGCTATCCTCTCGTCCACCACGGTAAACACCAATGTACAAGCACCGAGCCGAGGGGCAATACGGGCTGTGACCATGGATGCAGGCCAGGCCACCAGGCGCTCGCTCATATTGCTTGATATGCGCACGTTGGATCACTGGTTAGAACGTCTGCCTCACAGTTCTGAGGACCGGGGTTCAAGTCCCGGCCCCGCCTGTGCGGAGTTTGCATGTTCTCCCCGTGCCTGCGTGGGTTTTCGCCGGGCACGCCGGTTTTCTCCTAAATCCCAAAAACATGCATGGGAGGTTAATTGAAGTCTCTGAATTGCCCATAGGTGTCAATGTGTGTGCGAATGGTTGTTTGTTTATGTGTGCCCTGCGATTGGCTGGCAACCAGTTCAGGGTGTACCCTGCCTCCTGCCCGAAGATAGCCGGGATAGGCTCCAGCACTCCCACGACCCTTGTGAGGATAAGTGGCTCAGAAAATGGATGGATGGATGCTTAATATGCCTTTTCCATGAAAACTAGCACAAATGCATAGGCCTGTCATGATAATAATTTTTCAAAGACGATATATTTTCCCACGATAAACAATAATATTGTTTTTGAATGCCTCTGAAACAAGGTTATTATCGTAAATGAAAACAAAAAAAAACTAAAACTAAAAGTCAAAAAACATTTTCTTAACAGAAATAGACAACATTAACTAAAATGAAATGTTACATTTGCAAAACTGACTAAAAGTAACTATAATCATAACAAAAATATCCTTCGTTTTTGTCTTTGTCAATTAGTTTCATCCATGAGCTTTCGGCGTTGATTTTAAATGTATTTATTTCTGATCAATACATAAATACAGCGGAAGGAAGGTTAAACAGTCCTTTGGAAATTGTAGTTCACTTACTATGTCGCCAAGAAGTGACACCATTTGGTAGAGCCGTCATGTTACGTCCAAGCTGTTTTTGTTGCTCTATGTTGCTGTCTGAAACGGCTAAGACAACTATCAACTTAGCTAGGGCCTTCACGGAACCTGTACGTTTGTCTTTTGGCGAAAATTCTGAGAAACGGACAACTGCAGTGTCTCAAAATGCCGCTGTTTCCAGCTACGAAAGACAGATGTGATGCCAAAACAAGGAGTTTGTCTCGTTGACACAGCAGGTGATTGAACTACTGCCAACAACCCTTCAGCAACAGCAGGAAAACTTGAAAAGCTTTGTCACAATAATCATGAACTCAACAACAACAACAACATACAGACTGGATGCACTTTCACTGGAGATACAGCAAGTAAAAGCAAGCTTACTTTCTATCTGCCTATCTGTCAAAACATATTTTTAAAAAGGGCATACTACAGCATTTGTCTCATGAATGGTTGTACTGTACAATGTGATGCATCTCATCTAACCTTAGAAGCTTTATAAGCACTGCTCTTATTGCACATCAAATTATGTGGACTGGTATACAGTACCTGTATTTGATTTGTGAATGGTTGTTCATCATTTATAAAGTTTTTTTTTAATGGTCATTTTTTTTGTTTTTATTACACAATACTTATTGTGATCTTTTTTTTTTTAAATCTCACACTTGAAAAATACCCCCAATAAAAAAAACTAAAACTAATACTGAAACTTATAGAAACTAAGAAACTAAACTAAAACTAACTAAACTGAAACTAGAAACTAAACTAAAATGAAGCATTCAAAAAAATAAAACTAATAAAAACTAACAAAAACTCTAAACTAAAACTAAAATCTGAATTTGAAAAAGAAAAGTCAAAATGAAATAAAAACTAACTATGATGGAAAATCCAAAAGTATTATAACCCTGCTCTGAAATCATGAAAAATAAGGCCCACCCTTATTATTATTTATTATTTATTATTTATTTTATTCTACATTTTTGCTTTTAAATCAGTATTGTGGTTATTATTATTATTGTTGTTATTATTATAATTTTGTCACGATACGAAGGTATCAGTTGTGACTGGACCCAGAAGCAAGCAGAGGCTGAAAAGTTGGTGGTGAATGGTTTATTGAAAAAGAAATTGGGAATTGGACCTTCGAGGCGTAATGGCGGGTCGTCGAGACAGGGAGTGTGCGGCGGGCGGTGGAGTGAGCAGGTGGATGGCTTGGCGGCGTGGTGGAAGAGGTCGTCAAGGCGGCGAACAAGGAAGGACCACTGAGGACGAGGAAGAACATGGAAATCAGAATAATGCGAATAAAGCGAAGCTTACGTGCAAGTACTAGGCCGGTGTACCACGGGTGAACATTAATACTCTGGCGAGGGTTTCCAGGAACTGGCAGGTTTTTATGCAGTCAGAGATGATGACGGCTGATTGCAAACAGGTGCACGGCCAAGGTGGTGCTGATTACAGGGAAGGGAGAGAGAGAGGGGCGCAAAGCGCCACCCAAGCTCCAAAACAGTAACTACAAGGATCGCTCATGACAAAATTGTTAATGAAAATTCAGTTTCACCCGGGTGAAATATTCCTCTTGCCAAACTGATCATAAAAAATGTTTCGCCATGTATGCCGTCATTCAGAATAGAGCAAGGAAAATCTCTGTCTGCATATGCTTAATCTCGGTTTATGCCGTGCCGCTCCCGACAGAGCTTGTATGCAACTGAGATCTTGTTTTTTTCACTACTTATCTGTTGTTTTTATCAAGCGATTTTGTAAAATAAACATACAAAAACAACCCCAACTACTGTGCCAAATAGACGACGGACCTCCATCTTGATAAATGACGTGACGTTTACGATAAAATATGCATGTCACATGTCTACACCTGATCGGAATAGATCACATCACATGTAAACAGTTGACGAGAGATCAGCAATCGGAATGAGAATGACAAAAAAAGTGTCCATGTAAACCCGGCCACTTTGTGGTTGGTCCACTGAAGACGATCCCTTCACCTGTCAATCAAATATACGTTGACGTTCGCTGTTGTCAACTACTGGCTGAATAACACTGTCACTGAGGTTATGCTTACTTACAGTTAACATTCCAGTGTTTGTGTTAATTGGGAACTAACACACATAACAACTCTGAGAGGCGCTGAAATTTTAAACAATTGCGCTGCAGTGGAGCGAGCTGTTAAGTTCCTTAGCTCGCTAGCTCGTTAGCTCTCAGGTTAGCTCGCGAGCTAGTTCATTAATTCGTGGCCGGGCTAGTGAACACAACAAACAGTTAACCTTCCTTTAAGTTTCTCTGTTGTGTGAATCTATCCTCTGCACATGGAGCAAGGCTTTGGAGTATTGGATGGAGCCAACGCCGGCAAGAGTGTACTGGTCTGCTGCCGTTCCATGAACCCACTAGCGGCGCATGACACAGCCATCCAACTCTGTCGGCTCACTGTGTGTTGCGCATACTGCCTCACCACAACAATGACAATTTATCAAGTCCGGAAAAACTATTGTGTCCATTTTGTTTATCGAACGATAAGTCGATATAGTAATATCGTGACAGGCCTACAAATGTATCTTAGTGTCTTCAAAGTTCCTTTTTTTGGTTCTTTAACAAATGGTCCTTTTTGTCACTGAAACTGTCTTGACTGTTATTCTGGAGAAAGCCTTGTTGCAATACACCAGAGGGATCTGTGAGCTGGGATGCCAGGATGAGGCGGTCATTTTGCATTCACGCAATAGCATACAGCAAAATAAATGGTAGTATTTCTGATATATGAATGAATATGTATGAATTTGTGAGTGTCGGAACTATTACATGACTTTACCGTTATTACAATTATATAACGACAATAGTTTAATGGATATAATGAGTAGTTAGAATCATCTATGCACTCTGCAAACTGCAAACTGAAAGGCAACACACTCACAATTTTATGACGCTGTCTTTACCGTAATAAAAAGAAATGTATTTCAATGGGCCACCACATTTGCTCTGTCAATAAGGATTGCCTTTACTATGAATGCCTAAAATTTTAAATCATTAATAACTTTTTCAAAATAGGACTTTAAGCATGGCTGTTTCAGCATGGGAGGCATTTACACATATAAAGCCAAAGTGGCATATAAAAAAGCTAAATTATATATATATATTGTTTTTATTTTTTTTACAAAATACAAATGATATGAAAATGACCCATATTGAAATGCTCCCCATGGTGATAATATTTCCATGCATTGGAAAAAAACAGCAATTAAATAAAAAAAAATATATACATATAGTGAATCCAATGTACCCGAAACCTTTTAGCTGTGTATTTCTTATAGCTTTTGCCATTACACTCTTTTGTTTTTGTGAGTGACAGCCCCCCAAAGCGGCTCATATTTTAATAACTACTGATTTTTAGTTATAACTGCCTAAAGGAAATATAAAATGCAAACCTTTTTTGTACTGATTGTTAAAGGGTTAACCAGATTTGTTTGCAGAATTTGTCATTAATATAGTCATTCATTCATTTGTGCAACACAAAACACATTCTATACTAACATGAGCATGGAAATAAAAGATTCACTTCCCCTTGACTACAGGTATACGCCCCTACAAGTGTGAGCTTTGTGAGAAGGCATTCACACAACGCTGCTCTCTGGAGTCTCATATGAGGAAGATTCATGGCATTCACCAACAGTATGCTTACCGCCAGAGGCGTTCGAAGATCTTTGTGTGTGAAGAATGTGGTTACACAGCAAGTTGCCCAAATGAGTACTTTGTCCATTTAAGACAATGCCATCCCAGCAGTCCTGCTCTCCGCAGGTACTATCGCCATAAGCCACAAAGCAACAGCTATTTTGTATCTGAAAATGCTGAAGCCAGTCACTTGGTGTACCCTACATTTTACATGTAAGACCTCTTTTGTGTTTGTAGTAAGCTTACATGCTGATTTACAAATCCAAATAACGATTTTTACTTTGATTGCCATAGCTGAGTCCAATTACTATCTTGCGCATGCTCATATTCACATGCATATTTTATAATTTTTCTTTACCGTTTAAATTAATATTTAGTATACGATATGTTCTACACTTTCCAGTTTTTCTTATTTGTATTTAGCATTTTGTGAATTTGTACTACATGTAATTCATTTTATGAACCTTTGACTTCAGATTTTGTAAGAAATCCATTTGCCTGAGCTTAAACCTGATGGAGAAAAAATACTCTTTTGTGGTGTTTGTCATCATCCCCATATGTTGTTTTCAGTGGTAAATAGGGTGCTTTTGATTAAACATTTTAAAAGATCATCAAAATTCAAAGTGTACATGGCAAAAAAATGAAAAAGTGTCTATTTTGTTATGTTTTGGAATTGAGCACAAAAATTGTAAAATTGACAGATTGTTTTAGTTGAAACAGTATGTACTTAAGAGTTTGGCCTAATTTAATAATGTGAAACAGAAAATGGGCCACAGGAATGAATCTGATTTTAATATTTAATTGGTTGGGTTTACGTGACCTGGAAGTTTTAGTAATGAGCATAAGTTATGTTGGACCACCTGTAACCTTGGGCTTTGGAGTCAGAGGACATGATCGAGTCCCACCACGGACAAAATTAAACACCCGAGCAGAAAAATGTCTCGTAAATTTGACACATCACAGAAAAGTCTCTTCTTAACAAGCTGGACAATGAATGAATAGATCAAAAAATCTATATAAATAAACAGAATAAGAATAGAATATCCATCCATTTTCTGAGCCGCTTCTCCTCACTAGGGTCGCGGGCGTGCTGGAGCCTATCCCAGCTGTCATCGGGCAGGAGGCGGAGCACACCCTGAACTGGTTGCCAGCCAATCGCAGGGCACATACAAACAACCATTCGCACTCACAGTCATGTCTACGGGCAATTTAGAGTCTCCAATTAATGCATGTTTTTAGGATGTGGGAGGAAACCGGAGTGCCCGGAGAAAACCCACACAGGCACGGGGAGAACATGCAAACTCCACACGGGGGATTGAACCCGGGTCCTCAGAACTGTGAGGCTGACGCTCTAACCAGTCGTCCACCGTGCCGTTTTTTGGACATACTTGGCAAAATAAAGATGATTCTGATTCTGGTTCTGAAAATGGTACAGAGACTTCAAGAAATTTTAATGTGACTAGTAGTGTGATCATCTGGAACACTGTCAATTGTGCAAATGCTGCAGATACTTCTCAAGCACATGAGTGGCCAGTATTGGTCAACAACAGATAAGCAAAAGTGCAAAGTGGCGGGACTACTACAGTGAGTGCACGAATAATGTGTAATTGGTCCGACATAGACGTGACAACAATCTATCCATCCATCCATTTTGTACCACTTATCCGAGGTCGGGTCATGGGGGTTGTAGCTTTAGCAGGGATGCCCAGACTTCCCTCTCCCCAGCCACTTCATCCAGCTCTTCCGAGGGGATCCCGAGGCGTTCCCAGGCCAGCCGAAGGATGTAAGTCTCTCCAGTGTGTCCTGGGTCGTCCCCGGGGTCTCCTCCCAGTGGGACGTGCCCGGAGCACCTCACCAGGGAGGGGTCTGGGAGGCATCCGAATCAGATGCCCCAGCCACCTCATCTGGCTCCTCTTGATGCGGAGGAGCAGAAGCTCTACTCTGAGATCCTCCCGGATGACAGAGCTTCTCACCCTATCTCTAAGGGAGAGACCGGACACCCTGCGGAGGAAACTCATTTCGGCCGAAGAACAACAAGACCTTCGGCCGAAGAACAAGACCTTGTTCTTTCGGTCACGACCCACAGCTCGTGACCATAGGTGAGGGTAGGAACCGAGATCGACCGGTAAATCGAGAGCTTCGCCTTTCGGCTTAGCTCCTTCTTTACCACAACGGATCGATACAAAGTCTGCATCACTGCAGACGCTGCACCGATCCGCCTGTCGATCTCCCGTTCCATTCTTCCCTCACTCGTGACCAAGACCCCAAGATACTTGAACTCCTCCACTTGGGGCAGGATCTCATCCCCGACCTGGAGAGGGCACGCCACCCTTTTCCGACTGAGGACCATGGTCTCAGATTTGGAGGTGCTGATTCTCATCCCAGCCGCTTCACTGTCATGAACGGAACAGAGGATAGGACCCAAAAATGCACGACTCCAAAACAAATGGACAGTTTCAAAAAGAGAGGTTTAATATACGGGCAAAGGTCGGTACACAGGCAGGCAATCCAAGAAAGGCAACAGTATCCAAAAACGTGAGGCCAAAAGCCGAGTTCGATAATCGTAACAGGGCCTAGTCTTACTGTGAGTCTTTGACGTGGAAACAAGGAATGCTGGAACGCGACGACAAGGTACAACGAAATGGCGATGAGAAAGAATGAGACACGAGGTTAATTGCAAGGGGTAATTTGGGTGAATGAGGCATAGGTGGTGAAGATGCTCTCAGGAGCAGGTGTGTATGAAACAGGGGGAAGACAAAAACCGGAACACACACCCATGACGTTCACACTCTGCTGCGAACTGCTCCAGTGAGAGTTGGAGGTCGCGGCTTGATGAAGCCAACAGAACCACATCATCTGCAAAAAGCAGAGATGCAATACTGAGGCCACCAAACCGGAACCCCTCTACGCCTCGGCTGCGCCTAGAAATTTTGTCCATAAAAGTTATGAACAGAATCAGTGACAAAGGGCAGCCTTGGTGGAGTCCAACACTCACCGTAAACGAGTCCGACTTACTGCCGGATATGTGGACCAAACTCTGACTCCGGTCGTACAGGTCGTGAACAGCCCGTATCAGGGGGTTCGGTACCCCATACTCCCGAAGCACCCCCCACAGGACCCCCGAGGGACACGGTCGAACGCCTTCTCTAAGTTCACAAAACACATGTAGACTGGTTGGGGGAACTCCCATGCACCCTCGAGGACCCTGGCAAGGGTGTAGAGCTGGTCCACTGTGCCACGGCCAGGACGAAAACCACACTGCTCCTCCTGAATCTGAGATTCAACTTCCCGACGGAGCCTCCTCTCCAGCAGCCCTGAATAGACCTTACCAGGGAGGCTGAGGAGTGTGATCCCCCTGTAGTTGGAACACACCCTCCGGTCCCCCTTCTTAAAAAGGGGAACCACCACCCCAGTCTGCTAATCCAGAGGCACTGTCCCCGATGTCCACGCGATGTTGCAGAGGCGTGTTAACCAGGACACCCTACAACATCCAGAGCCTTGAGGAACTCCGGGCGAATCTCATCGCCTTGCCACTGAGGAGCTTTTTAACCACCTCGGTGACATCAACCCCAGAGATAGGAGAGCCTGCCTCAGAGAACCCAGACTCTGCTCCCTCGTGGGAAGGCGTGTTGGTGGAATTGAGGAGGTCTTCGAAGTATTCTCCCCACCGACTCACAACGTCCCGACAACAATCTCAAGACAAAATTGGCAGCATGTTACAATGTAAGTTAACTGTTTAAGAAGTTAATGGCAAGAGGGAAGAAGCTGTTGGAATGTCTGCTAGTTTTAGTTTGCATTGTTCAATCGTGCCTGCCTGAGGGAAGGAGCTGGAAGAGGTGGTGACCAGGATGTGGAGGGTCTAAGAGGATTTTGCATGCTGTTGTCTTAGTTCTGGCAGCATGCAAGTCCTCAACGGTGGGTATGGGGTACCAACAATTCTTCCAGCAGTTTAAATTGTCCTTTGCAGTCAGAGTTTGTCCTTTTTTGTGGCAGCACCAAACCAGACTCTGATGGATGAACACAGGACTGATTTGATGACTGCTGTGAAGAACTGCTTCAATGGCTCCTATGGCAGTGCGTAGTTCCTCAGAAGCTGCAGGAAGTCCATCCTCTGCTGGGCCTTTTTGTGGATGGAGTTGATGTTGGTCTCCCACTTTAGGTCCTGAGAGACAGTTATGACACAGGGCAGATGGACAGCGTGAGAGGCAGCTGTGGAAAAGGATGTCTCCTCAAGTCCACGATCATCTCTACAGTCTTGAGCGTGTTCAGCTCCAGGTTGCGTCGGCCGCACAAAAGCTCAACTCGCTCCACTTCCCATCGATATGCAGACTCGTCATTGTCTTTGATGAGGACGATGACTGTGGTGTCGTAGGCAAACTTCAGGAGTTTGACAGCTGGGTGCGTTGAGGTGCAGTCGTTCGTGTAGAAAGAGAAGAGCAGCGGAGAGATTTTCAAATCTGGACTAGAAGCTGTTCAAGTTGTCAGCTCTTCCTCTTTTGTTCTCTGCTTGGGAGGATGGTCGCTTTTAGTTGGTTAGCGATTGTAATCCACGCCAGACTGATTTATAGTTGTTAGCGGTAAACTGTTTTTTCTAGCTTTTCTGCATAATTTCTCTTTGCGATGTTAATTTCTTTAGTCAGCTGGTTTCTAGTGCAATTATACAGGGCTATACTCGTACGGCGAGTAGAATGACTTACAGTTAAATAAAACAGCGACTCTGCAGTGTGTGCTGAGCTCCGTGACGTCGGTACACCATTATTTTGTGATATTGAAACATATCCCGTCGACTTTTGTTTTCACAAAGCCATGTCTCTGTGAAGCACAGGGCGGGGGAACGTCCGAAGTCCTTACTGGTCTTTGTGAGAAGATGAAACTCATCCATTTTGTTGGGTAGGGAACGTAGATTTGTGAGGTGACTCGACGGGCATTCGGAATCCTCTCTTACGGAGCTTGACCTGCACTGCGGCTTGCTTCCCCCTGTGGCGTCGCCTTCGTCCCCATCGCCGTACACCGCGGCCGCACCTCCTGTAAGTAACTCAGAGAAAAAACTGAGCAGATTTGCGAAAGTTAGTGAAATACAGTCCGGGGTAGTCTTCCCTCTTGTAGTGCGTAATGTCTCCAAAGACGAACGAAAAACACAAAAAGACAGTACTAGAGATCACGTAACCGAGGCGACCATGCAGTTAGGCGACTTCTTGAATAATAATAATCTAATTTAATTACTTTTGAAATCAAGTAATCAGTAAAGTAACTAAGTTACTTTTTCAAGGTAACTGTGGCAAGATTGTCAACGGGCCACTAGTTAAATAGGCCTGGTTTATTATGTCGGATGCCATTTGAAAAAACGACAATTAAATATATTGTAGTGTCGAGGAAGTAGACGGCGGAATCCCCAGCATGCTGAGCGGCTTTGTGTAAATAGTTGACTTTTTGATTAACTTTATTGTTGATGTTAGATGTTCATCCACCCCGTCTATTTTATCACTGTTCACTAACTGTTGGTTTCTGTATTCAAGCACCGTGAGTTTCATCTTGTGATTAATGACCTGCCTTGTTGTCGCTCAGTTGTGCAGTCTAGTGGGTAATGCATGTGATTGCCCTACATAAAGAATATCATTATCAAAGCCACAGTGCCTCTCGGTACACAACACATGGCATAGTTCACATAAAAGTCAACCTGCCAAAGTGGCTAGTGGGAGAGCAATATTACTAGCCACTGCTGAGATCTATTTGGCTAGTTGGCCGGTGTTAACGTAAAGCGCTAGTTAAAAAGATGAATGAAAATAACAGTGTTGTTTAAGTAATTTGCCCCAAGTCTACAAGTCCCCTAGTGGTGTTCCGTGTGGACCTAAATGAGTTCAAAACATTGCGATCGGACAAACAGAGGTGAAAGCATATCTTCCATTTCAGATGAACTACATCAAGCCGAATACATTCATTCATTCATTCATACATCTACCGTTCCGCTTATCCTCACTAGGGTCGCGGGCGTGCTGCAGAATATCCCAGCAATCTTTGGGGCGAGAGGCGGGGTATTTGTTTAATTAATATATATATATATTATATACTCCATTTATATATTTAATATATTTTAAAATCCATATTTATTTTTTAAAAACAAATTTTATAAACAAGTGCATTGAACCTTTATAAGAAAACAAGATGGCTGATCACAATATTTGCACCTTCAAAACCAGTCGTCAAGGGGGGGCTTAGTTTATTGCCCCTTCAAAACCAATTGATCGTAGGTTTTCACTTATTCTATGTAAACCCGATGCGATTACTTATTTTTCTCACTTTATTTCTGGAGTGACATTAAACAGACCTGTCACAAATAAGAATTTGCATTCAGTAGTGCTGCAATTAGTTATCGATTATTCTACTTTTATTATTCTCCATTTTTATTGGAATAATCAAATATAAGAATAAAATATATTTTTGCTAGGTTAAAGCAATTATGAATACACAAATGAAAATGAGACATTCACTTAACGTACGATCAACTAGTTTCCTCTTTTAGATAATGAACATTGTTCTTCTTAAATTCACATTGTGCATATAGCAGGAACGTGCAATTCCAAACACAAATATAAATAGATTTCAGTTTAAACTTGGTATTTCTTGTGAGTATCAAAAACATAAGGCATTAATGTAAAAATAGAGGAACGCAAGTTTGTCAAATTATATAGCTACAACACACCTGTCATTTGTATCTTCGTTCCACCGGGGATTTCCCCAGTCCGCCCTTGGTCCAGACTGATTGTGGTGGCTAATAAACGGACGTATCTTTACTTATTACTAGAACTTCCAGATCACGTAAATCTGACCAATTAAATATTAAAATACAATTCAGTCCCACGTTTAGGATTTTTTTCCAAATTGTTGATCAGAGCTTAAAATTAGAATGTGAAAATCTGACTGTTTGGTCTCATTTTTAAAATCTTTTTCTTTAGTAATACACCGAAATTTCGGCCGCCAAAATGTTTCAGAGGAAACTAGCCCAAACCAAAAGGTTTCGAATCAAAATTCATGAAATAAAACGACCAAACTAACATCACATGCCTCTCTCTCTGTCTCTTTTTCTCTCTCTCTGTCTGTCTGTGTGTCTGTCTCTTTCTCTCTCTCTCTCTCTCTCTCTCTCTCTCTCTTTCTGATGGCCACTGTGCACAAGTGTGTACACATCAGAGTAAAGACCCATTTACTGTTAACAAGAAAAGCCCTATCGCACTTTGCTGAATATCCAGTTGAACTGACTGGGAGGTCACTTTATTACACACTCCCTACCAGTGCCACACACATTTGAACACTCATTCCATACCAGTGCCACACACATTTGAACACTCATTCCAATTAGGTTAAAATACTTACACGGCTCCATCCACAATCTCCTTTGCGCGCACACACAATTGCACACACATACATATCACGTGATCCACTCGTATCATACAAAAATACATTTATCCACTTACAGTATTATAACCATCACCATCACTTTTATTCCAGGTAAACTATGCAGCATTCAGGCAGTAATATGCGCACTTGGACCCCCAGAGCGCTCGAACTTAGGTTGTAGCCCCTCTCCGACCAGGGCCTAACAGTGTCAAATCACATCCACGGCTCCACAAAAATACCCACGCAAAGTTAACAGCCTCCTTAGTACAACATCAAAACATTTTCCAATGGAAAAAATCTCAGTCACTAAAGGTGGCTCACAGGCTGCCTACCAGCGCGCATGGACGCTCACCTGGAAGAAGAAAGCCGCAATCCAACCTAGGCACCTACATCGCCGGTTTGCACACACCTCCATTTATATTATAGTATATCATGTATGTATGTATGTATGTATTTCTATATACACACTATATATATATATATATATATATATATATATATATATATATATATATATATATATATATATATATATATATATATATATATAGGGCACGGCGGCCGACTGGTTAGAGCGTCAACCTCACAGTTCTGAGGACCCGGGTTGAATCCCCGGCCCTGCCTGTGTGGAGTTTGCATGTTCTCCCCATGCCTGCGTGGGTTTTCTCCCACATCCCAAAAACATGCATGGTAGGTTCATTGACAACTCTAAATTGCCCATAGGTGTGAAAGTGAGAGTGAATGGTTGTTTGTTTGTATGTTTGTATGTGCCCTGCGATTGGCTGGCAACCAGTTCAAGGTGTACCCCCGCCTCCTGCCCGATGATAGCTGGGATAGGCTCCAGCGTGCCCGCGACCCTAGTGAGGAGAAGCGGCTCAGAAAATGGATGGATGGATGGATATATATATGGATATATATATATATATATATATATATATATATATATATATACAACCGACAGGTTGATTTGAAGAAAAAGAAGGAAAAAGAAAAAGAGTCGGGTGGCTGAAGCGCTATGGTGACGTTTTACATGACGTGCTCAGAGAAAACTTGTGCCGCAAATCCTTCCTGCCGGATTCCTCTGTCAGGGAGCTGTCAGAATAACTCTGGGGTCGGCATGGAATGTTCGGCCAGGCACAGCCTCTTTTGGTGCGCCTCCCACGCCTCGTGGTGAGGGGTGGGGCTTCCCGGCTGGGAGCCAGTGTCTTCAGTGGAGTAGGAGAACAAGAAAGCATAGAGAACAAAAGGCGCCGGCCTTTTGTGCCAAGGAACAAGGGGCTGCCTCCAAAGGCAAGAGCGGAAAAGAAAGACCACGCCTCTCAAATGGAATTTCACTCCAGAATTTTCTGTGGGCTAAAACCAGTGGATCTAAAGAAATCTATTCCCAGCGTTTGAATTGTCTCACACACCATGGTTAATCTATGGCAATGAGTGTTTCAACCTTATTTGGTGGCTAAGAACACAATGTGCATTATGTAGCATTTCCGTGTTATCAGAGGTAAACACAGTCATCTTATTCGGTTGACAAACAGATTTGGCAGCAGACCTGAAAGAAACAGTCATTAGTGACATTGGCATCACGATATACACTTCGAACATTCGTGCAAATTCCGTAAAATATCAAAACAGACATTGACTACGGTAAAACCGTATGTACTGACAAAAAGCTTGCAGTGACTCTTAAACGCCAGTGGGTGTCGCCCTCGCTCCAATAATGATCCCAGGTGGTCCATTGCACTTCACTTGAGCTCTGCAAAGGTACACAAGTTCTTGTTCCTTTTGTGGCCTGTCTGACTAATAAATCCATGGTTGTAAACTCTCCAAAACTATCACATTTGAAAAGAGGCTTTCCCAAATTTTTGGTGAGTCTATCAGTTCGCAGAAAAAAGGTCTCTGTTGGAGGAACCAGCAAAAATGGCTGGGGGAGGGTTGATGACTAGTTTATGGCCCAGTTGATAAGAAAACCAGGTTTCCTGTGTCCGGAGGAAAGGAGTTATTTTGTGACCATTGGAAGTGTTCAATCTCATAGAATGGCAATGACCTATGGGTCAGTTCTTGGAACCCTCCTGTTCGGACTGTATATGCTACCCTTGTGTCAAATTCTTCAGAACTTTAATTTTGACTATCATAGCAATGCAGATGACACACAGTTATATATAGCAGTGTCTCCAGATGACTACAGTTCAATTGAGATGTTGTGTCACTGTCTAATACAGATAAATAACTGGAAGAGCCCAAATGTCCTTCATTTAAACCACAATAAAACTGACATAATTGTTTTTGGCAAGAAAGAAAAGAGGATTGCTGTTAGTAAAAACCTGGAGTCACTGTCTTTAAAAATCATATCAAAACAATTACTAAAACTGCCTTCTACCATCTGAAGAACATATTCAGAGTGAAGGCTTGCATGTGCCAAGCAGACCAGGAGAAGCTCATCCATGCTTCTATCTCAAGTAGACTTAACTATTATAATGGTCTTCTGACTGGGCTCCCCAAAAAGAGCAGCAGCTCATTCAGAATTCTGCAGTTCGGGTTCTGACCAGAACAAAGAGGTCACAGCATATTACATTTCGACTTTTAAATGAGATTTCTTGCACTATACGTTGTTTTAATTGTACTTTTATTTTTCTCTCTTTCTTTTAAATCTTTATAAGCTGTCTATTTTCTTTGTTTTTAAATGTCAAATGTTCATGTAAAGCACAGTGCGTTACCTTGTGTATGAAATGCGCTATATAAATAAATTTGTTTTGCTTATGCAAACAGACTGGCTCATTGAGTGTCTGAAGGCAGGAAAGAAAAAGGGTATCAGTTCTTGGGGGTTCCAGTTGACAACAGTGCTTCATAGGGCGTGTTCGTTACTCTCTATAAATATTCATCCATCCATTTTCTTTCCCGCTTATCTTCACTAGGGTCGCACGCTGCTGGAGCCTATCCCAGCTATCTTCGGGCGGGAGGCGGGGTACACACTGAACTGGTCGCCATCCAATCGCAGAGCACGTAGAAACAAACAACCATTCGCACTCACATTCACACCTACGGTCAATTTAGAGTCCTCAATCAACCTACCACGCATGTTTTTGGGATGTGGGAGGAAACCGGAGCGAGTAAACCCACCCAGGCACGGGGAGAACATGCAAACTCCACACAATAACAGTATCCTACTTTAAATAGTTTAAGGTTCTCAATTCCCATGCAGGTCTATTTTCCAATTTACTGAGCAATCAAAGTCGAACCGGCGCCGTCCAATTGCACAACCACGCTTCCACCTCTGCACCCACCTTTTTGTGTATTCATCCTTGTTTTCTTTGTTTACTTTCCATTTCTTAACAACACAGAGCCATTAAATTTAAATAATACCAAATTTAGTCAAACAATTCAAACATTGCAGATTGACAGACAGACCCCACTCCGACCACACCATGCGGCTGCCAAATTGAAACCGTAAGAAAATGCTCACCTTATTGCCGGCCGGAAATCTGAAGCAGCCCCCACAGCGCCGTTGCAGGGAACCATGGCAAAGAAGCGGATCGTGACGACAATTGAGGTGTTTTTTTTTTGCATGTAAGTCTACGCCACTAGTCCCCTGGGTGAACATCGGCTTCCCTTGGGCAGGAACAAATTAAGACTTCAATACACTGTGGGCTAATTAGATTTATTCAATTGCCTACATGTCAAAACAGCTGCTTTCAAAGTCAGATGAGAAAAAAGTCCCCCAAAATTCTTGATCACCAGTATATAAAGGTCTGACTATTAACCCTGCCCCTGGGTTTAACCGGACTGTGGGCACTTCCCATGACCATATATGGTGTTTTCTGCTGGCCATAAGGTGGCTCTCTTGTCCATGAATTAACCGCACGCATGATGGTGTCAAAAAGTCTGATCTGCCTCGAAAATGTTACTCGTTATCTCCTATGATATAAAACAGACTTCTTTGAAGGCACAAACCCCTGTTGTTAAAACAAGGACGTTATT
Source organism: Phycodurus eques (assembly GCF_024500275.1). Taxonomy (NCBI): domain Eukaryota; kingdom Metazoa; phylum Chordata; class Actinopteri; order Syngnathiformes; family Syngnathidae; genus Phycodurus; species Phycodurus eques. The sequence continues at coordinate 3,952,025 of NC_084541.1, forward strand.
GTCTGAAGAGAGCGGTATAGCCTTCATAAATAAACAAATGGCCTAATGATGTAGAAATACAAAGAAAAGATGGTTTGTTTGATTACTCTCCTAAATGCACTAGGCCATACTCAGAAGTCCTAAATTAAGTAGTATTTCAATATCCTAAATTATCTTAACTGATTGTGCAATGGCTGCACGGTGGGTGACTGGTTAGCACATCTGCCTCATAGTTCTGAGGACCCGGGTTTAAATCCGGCCACGTCTGTGTGGAGTTTGCATGTTCTCCCCGTGCTTGCGTGGGTTTTCTCCGGGTACTCCAGTTTCCTCCCACATCCCCAAAACATGCATGGTAGGTAAATTAAGACTCTAAATTGCCCATAGGTGTGAATGTGAGTGCGAATGGTTGTTTGTTTGTATGTGCCCTGCGATTGGCTGGCGACCAGTTCAGGGTGTACTCCGCCTCTCGCCCAGAGTCAGCTGGGATAGGCTCCCTCTGCACATTGCTGCTTACTTTTGCGAAGGTTATGATTTTTAGGTGGGTCGGTGTTGTGATGCCAAGAGACAAAGTATTGCCTTTATTAAAAGGGAATGAATCTATCCATTCATCCATTTTCCTCCACTTATCTGAGGTCGGCACATGGGGGCAGCAGCCTCAGCAGGGAAGCCCAGACTTCCCTCTCCCCAGCCACTTCCTCCAGCTCTTCCGAGGGGATCCCGAGGCGTTCCCAGGCCAGCCGAGACACATAGTCTCTCCAGCATGTCCTGGGTCGTCCCTGGTGTCTCCTCCCGGTGCGGTGTGCCTAGAACACTTCACCAGGGAGGCGCCCGGGAGGCATCCTATTCAGATGCCCGAGCCACCTCATCTGACTCCTCTCAATGCGGAGGAGCAGTGGCTCTACTCTGAGCTCCTTCCTGATGACCGAGCTTCTCACCCTATCTCTAAGGGAGAGCCCGGACACCCTGTGGAGGAAACTCATTTTGGCCACTTGTATCCGGGATCTTGTTCTTTCGGTCACAACCCACAGCTCGTGACCATAGGTGAGGGTACAAACGTAGATTGACGGGTAAATTGATAGCTTCGCCTTTCGGCTTAGCTCCTTCTTCACCACAACAGACTGATACAAAGTCTGGATCAGTGCAGACGCTGCACCAATCCGCCTGTCGATCTCCTGTTCCATTCTTCCCTCACTCATGAACAAGACCCCAAGATATTTGAACTCCTCCACTTGGGGCAGGATCTCATCCCGAGGGCACTCCACCCTTTTCTGACTGAAGACCGTGGGCTCAGATTTGAAAGTGCTAATTTTCATCCCAGCCGCTTCACACACTGCTGCAAACCGCTCCAGTGAGAGTTGGAGATCACGGCTTGATGAAGCCAACAGAACCAAATAATTTGCAAAAATCAGGGATGCAATACTGAGGTCACCAAACCGGACCCCCTCTATGCCTCGGCTGCGCCTAGAAATTCTGTCCATAAAAGTTATGAACGTAATCGGTGACAAAGGTCAGCCTTGGCGGAGTCCAACCCTCACCGGATACGAGTTCGACTTACTGCCAGCAATGCGGACCAAACTCTGACACCGGTCGTACAGGGACCGGACAGCCCGTATCAGGGGGTTACCGTACTCCTGAAGCACCCCCCTCCCACAAAACTCCCCAAGGGACACAGTTGAACGCCTTCTCCAAGTCCACAAAACACATGTCGACTGGTTGAGCGAACTCCCATGCACCCTCAAGAACCCTGCCACTGTTCCATGGCCAGACTGCTGAACCCTGCCACTGTTCCATGGCCAGACTGCTCCTCCTGAATCTGAGATTCGACTTCCCGATGGACCCACCTCTCCAGCACCCCTGAATAGACCTTACCAGGGAGGCTGAGGAGTGTGATCGCCCTGTTGTTGGAACACACCATGCCATTAATAATAATACCACAGTGTTATTATGTGGGTGATAACTGATAGTGATCGTGAAATGACTAGTTCTTTCCGATCTCCAAGTGTATAATATTATCTGATAGCTGGGGATGCCAGCTTAATGATAAATAGGAGATAGCATCCAAGTGTTGCTTTTACTTCATGACTGTGGACATGACTGCCATCCATATAATGTATTGTTATAAATTCGTTTGGCAATTTATTGTATTGAATTTGATTTTGTTGCAAAATACTGGCAGATGTTTTTGTTTTTACAGGGGTGTTCTAGAGCTGTTTGAGGTCCTGCTTGTACAACCTGTACTCTGGGACTTGTTCATGGACTGTGATAAAGGACAGTGGGCCTCACTGACTGTACACTATATGGAAGGGGACCACTGACCACGGGAGATGCGCTTTCGGGTGTCGTTGGAATTGTACTGAGTGTATGGATCACCAGGTGTTGGTCTGCAGCCAGGTACACTCCTCGCAAATCACCTCGCCGACGCCGGTAAGACTGTGTGATAGTCTCCCGCCCCCTTATCCCGACTTCGAAACTCACATGGACCAAGTCCAAGCGGATGCTGACGCCCTGCGTTCCGACAGCGTTTGCGGGAAGTGCGAATCAAACACGCCGCTTCGTTCGTTCAAGACTCATTAGACTGCGGCCTAACTGACATGCACATGGTCTGCATTACGACCCCTACAAATCCGCCGCCCACATTTGTGCGACAATATTAAATTCGGCTCGTCTCTTACAAGCCGGTACAAGAAACATTTGACGCTACGCTAGAAAAAGGCATCATTCGGCTATGCAATAGCACCTACTCTGCACCTCTCTGGCCGGTTTTAAAACTGAATGGGAAATAAAGGCCCACCATCGACTATCGAAAATTAAATACTCAAATTCCCTTGTGGCGGCACGGTGGACGACTAGTTAGAGCGTCTGCCTCACAGTTCTAAGGACCGGGGTTCAATCCCCGGCCCCGCCTGTGTGGAGTTTGCATGTTCTCTCCGTGCCTGCGTGGGTTTTCTCGGGGCACTCCGGTTTCCTCCCACATCCCAAAAACATGCGTGGTAGGTTGATTGAAGACTCTAAATTGCCCATAGGTGTGAATGGTTGTTTGTTAATGTGTGCCCTGCGATTGGCTGGCAACTAGTTCAGGGTGTACCCCGCCTCCTGCCCGAAGATAGCTGGGATAGGCTCCAGCACTCCTGCGACCCTAGTGAGGATAAGCGGCGCAGAAAATGGATGGATGGAAATTCCCTTGTCACGCTGGGTATGGGCCAGTTCGAACAAGAACTTCCTAATGTGCTCGATGTAGCCTCTGGCTTTTGGACGATTCCGGTTGATCCCACTCACCAACACAAATTGGCTTTCACATTTGCGATCAAACAATACACATTTGGCTATGCCAACTCACTTGCGGAATTTAACATTTTTCTCAACAAGGCCTGTCCTGATGCTGGAGCCAAGGAGAAACCTCATCTATGTTGATGACATCATGATGGGAAGCCCCTCGCTGGACGCCCACCTGGTGGAAATGGACCATGTCCTATCCCAACTTACCACCACTGGGGCCAAAGTCTCCCTTCTAAAGGGACAGTGGTGCCGCAAAGAAGTTGTTGGTCTCCTGGTCAGGGCCTCCTAAACATAAGCGCTCCCAATAATGTGTCCAAACTTTGCAGTTTTCTAGGCGTGTGTAATTCATTGAACACTTTGCGGATATCGCGTGCCCCCTTTCCGAACTTCTGAAAGAGGACACTCCTTTCGTTTGGGGTGACGAGCAAGAAGATGAGGTCCCTAAAAGAATGGTTATGCTCCGCCCCATGTCTTGTGTACCCTGACAGCGAAAAATAATTCTTCCTCGTAGCAGGTTTTTCGGAGCGTTGCCTTAGCGCCAGTCTTTACCAAATGTACGACCGAGACAAAGCGCGTTGTCGCCTACTGCGAGCAAAACTCGAACTTAAGTACTCCAACTGTGAAAAAGCCCTGCTGTCCATGGTCTGTGCCATCAAGCATTTCTGCAACTACCATCAAGCATTTCTGCAACTACATTGCAGGCCAAAAAGTGACCATTGACACGGACCATCATCCGGTTACCTTCCTTAACAACCAACGCATTAGAGAAGGTTGTATCGCGGCCAACCAACGGTTGTATCGCGGCCTGGCTCATAGCGTTGCAAAGCTACAATGTTCAAGTCCCCTATGCTAAAAACTCCAGACTCCCCTTGGCGTCGGACTTGGCCGCCTGACAGTATTGTCTGTCTACCGACGCGCCTTCTACCCCTGCATTGGCGCTGCCTGTTTTCACGCGCCATCGTTATTTCGATGACACTGCGTGCCGTGACATGATAACGGCTGATGTGGATGGTTGTTCCTTCCTCCACCAGGCACAGCTGCGAGCTGGCGTTGGGTTGGCGACGTGCCGTGCGAACCACAACAATTCCAATTGGGCCCGGTGTCCTCACAATATGCTGAAATTGCAGGCATCCTAATAACTTTAACCATAGCAGTGAAACACAAAATCACCACCTCAGTTATCCGCACCGACTCAAACTACGCACGTCTCTCCTTCCATTGCCATTTACCTAAATGGCAACGCAATGGGTTCCTTACGTCTGGCCGAAAACCTGTTAAACACCGTGATCTAATCGTTACAAGCGTTAATTCAAACAAAATGCATATCTACTGGAAGAAGGTCCGAGGTCACTCTCGCCCAATAGGATTTTAATGACTTAACATTAACTTAACATTGACTTAACTTTGGCAAAGCAAGGTGCCCTTCGTGGTACCTCATGGCAGTTTGACGACTCATGGCTTCCCCTCCCACCTAACCCATTGATAACTGTAGTCACGGGCCGTCGGGGCACCTCCTTAGCACCTGCCGCCACTCGGCTGCGTAGTAAGATTTCCGATGACTCTGCCGACCCAATACCTGGCACCCCTGCGTCTCATGACTTTGACTTGACTGCCCAACAATCCAGGGACCCAAGGACTCGCCAAGCTTTCCAACTGGGTCTCCGACTCTGACGCAAACCCTCTAGCTCCTGAATACCTAACCGCCAATCAAGATCTCCCAGACTTGTGGCTGAAAAGGGACAAGCTGCGCCTGGTCAAGGGCCTGGTTGTTTATGTCCCCGAGGATCACTCCATACCTAGGTTTGTGGGCCCTCGGAGCCAAAAGGGGGTAATGGTGACCTACGCTCACGACGCACATTGTCTAGGACACCATGGTGTTAAAGCAACAACCACGGCCCTGCACCAAGTAGTATTCTGGCCACACATGTACAAAAATGTAGCAGCCTACATCAAAGGCTGCCTGGTATGCTGTCAATTTCAGCCAACCAACCCCAACCACAGAGGACCTCTCCAAGAAAGAGGAGTTGCATTCCCCTCGTCTGACCTCCAGATCGACTGGGTGTGACCAATGGTCAAGTGGACACAAGGAAATAAATACTTCCTCACAGTCACATGCACATTCACCAAATGGATAGAGTGCTTGCCTGCAACAAGTTACACAGCACAAACTACCGCCAACTTGCTGATGAACCAAGTGTTCTCCAGATATGGGTTACCCTCTCGGATCAACTCAGACATGGGAACTCACTTCACCAGCGAAATGGGACAAGAACTGTGGTGGCTCCTTGGGATCAAGTCCCAGTGACACATCAGCTACCACGTGATGTCGTCGGGGCAGGTCAAGCGCATTAACTGCACAGTGGTGAGTCTCTTAAAAAATGTGGGACCTCAAACCACAAAGACTGGGATATAAAACTACCATGGATACTGATGGCCATCAGAGCCTCCCCACACGAATCCACAGGAGTGTCTCCCTTCGAAATGATGACAAGAAGAAGCATGACACTACCTCTGCACTTGTTATACCAATCTGGTGAGGCCAACATAGCCACTGCCTATACGACTCACCAATACATGACTGACCTACACACCCATTTAAAGGCTACATTCGCTTTTGCCCAGCAGCATCTGGGGAATAGTACGGAATGCCAGAAGGCATATTATGACCAGAAAGCTTCACAAAACAAATTCCAGGTAGGGGACAAGGTGTGGTATTACCTGTTTGCACAACCAGGCAACTCTAACCACAAAACCCTATGACCCATATCTCATAAATTCCTCTCCCCGCTGGGTGGGACCCTACGAGATTGTGAACAAACTCTCGCCCGTCGCTTACCAAATTAAAATGAACCAAGGCCACAAAGGGACGCTTTTGAAGTGGGTTCATCGAAATCAATTAAAAAGACACTATCGTCACATGGTCCCCGGTGAGGAACCACCGAGTCTCTCACCGGAGCCCCGACTGGAGGCCGGTCCCAACGACAAGGGACCAGTTGATCTGGTCCCAGAGGAATGATAGTTTGAAGCAAACTAGTTTGAAGCACCAAACCTGATCAAGGCCTGGACTCTGGGTCGGACTCAATGCTGGTGCTCCTCGGATGAAAACTCTGAGCCACGCCATTAAATTGACCCCAAGTTCGTAAAGTCACCTGCCTCTTCTCATTTCGTTACCAGGAAAGAATTATGCTGCTGCTGAGCCTCGCGTTGTACCTCCTTCCTGTTACTGCACAACCTGAAATTATTTGGCCGGGACCCGACTCTGGAATCGCCCTGAAGGACCAAGCAGGGCTGCTTATCACCAACTATCGAACCCACGCCAAAAAGTGTTCTTCCACCTCGAACCACGGGATGTGTACCTGAAGCATGTCGGGACGTCCACCAAGACCAGCTACGCTGGATCCACTTGGTCAAGCAACGCTGCCAGCCATGCCGCCTCCGACACGACACAGATGCTCCAACAATTAGAGAAATTTTACATCACTTAGGCCGACCTCAGCGGCATCCCAGACGAGCAAAACGTTTCATGGCTGCCGCATCCCTTGGCACCTTGTTCTGCATAGGAACACCCACGGTCAACGGCATTATCTTACACTGTTAAGAAACAGATTGGGGAACTTCATGGCGAAATTCCTAACATCCGACGCATAGACAAGCCGATAACCTCCAGTAATTAGGGGAAACACTCAAAGTCATGAATCAAACTTGACAGACTATAAGCAACCTGCTGTCGGTGGTCCAAACGAATTACACTCACACACAGATTTTTACCACATTGATGAATGACATACTACGCAAAATCTCTTCATCCATAGACAATTTAGCAATGGGTAGAATCCCTCCATACTTGTGTCGCGATTATGAATGAAATAAGAATTGTAATTCATTTAGAAGGAAACGATGAGTTGGAAGGGGCGCCTGCGTGACTTCCAGGTAATGTGATATATGGTTTTAATTTTTAACTGGTCTGTGCCTGAACTTTGTTGCAGGGAGAATATGGTTGTGGGGGTGTGCTGCTGGAAAGCTCCCAGTCGGGTGCATGTGGAGGCCACAGGGAACATCTGTCGGAGATAACAGTGGGTACAAAATGTTGCTGTAAACTTTATGAGAGACAAGAAATGTTGAGACAGCGTCTGGCACCAGTGGCAAACGGCCATCATCCTGCATAGCAACGATGACGTCAATGGACCCTGGACAAACACAAAACAAACAAGGTACAGACGAACATTGGCAAAGGAAGGGATTTGTGATGTGAGATTAGCAGAATGGGCATGTAGTGAATGCATATAGCTGAGGATTCCTGTTCTTGTTAATTTAAACCCAAATATGAACTAATATGTACTTTTAGTAGACCGCAATGTTGGACTTGAGGCAGGCGAGTCAGGCTCCTGAGTATTAGGCCGGCCCGGTCCGCACCGGGAACAGGTGGATTCGATGGAAGGGAGGAAGAAAAAGGAAGAAAAACAGGAGACCCACGAGTTCCCAGGCAGGACGTCTCTCAAGTGTCTCCATTTGCAAGACGTTCGGAGCAGGCGCATTGCGTCCGCCACCGTTCCCTCGGACTGAGCTCGGGCCCCCAAACAGGGTAGCTCGGAGCGCTTGCAGGAGGCTCTGCAGCCGGGGATCGTCCGATGTGTCCTCGCCACCTCTGGTGAGGTGGGCGTCCTGCCTGGCACGGTCGTCAGCAAGTTGGTCGGGGTGAGACCAAAGAAAAAAACTCTCTCTGATCCCAGCTCCGATCCCTTTTATGGCCGGAGCGGGACAAAAAGGGGGGGATTTACCCCCCTCCTCCCTTTCTACCACCTTCGCAACCACAGAGGGGGCTGGACCACCTTTTGGCATTATTTTTCCATTTTAGGATATTTTTGTGGTTAAAAACCATCCATCCATCCATTTTCTGAGCTGCTTCTCCTCACTACGTGGGTTTTCTCCGGGCACTCCGGTTTCCTCCCACATCCCCAAAACATGCATAAATTGGAGACTCTAAATTGCCCGTAGGTGTGACTGTGAGTGCGAATGGTTGTCTGTTTGTATGTGCCCTGCAATTGGCTGGCAACCAGTTCAGGGTGTACCCCGCCTCCTGCCCGATGACAGATGGGATAGGCTCCAGCACGCCCGCGACCCTAGTGAGGATAAGCGGCTCAGAAAATGGATGGATGGATGGATTTAATATAACGAGACCATTTCCTCACCTTGCATTGTTCCACGCTCATCCTCTTTCATACCTGTAATGAATGTTTCAAATGTAGTGTGGTGTGGAGACCATTACTATCTTCCATGTGACATTTGTGGTGTGGGGTGAAACATTTCACCTGGCTCAGTTAACAACAGATTCGAAGTTAGACATTCAAGTTTGCAGCAATACAGTCACTTGTGGCGTTCATGTGAACGACGGAACGAAACTCCAGACATTGGTTCATCTTAAAATATTAACTCCCAGTCGAGTCACAGACTGTCTTATGAACCAATGTCTGGAGTGTCGTTCCGTCGCCCGTGGGTGTCGCTGTTTCCTGTTCAAACTCCCAAGTGGGAGTCAACGGGGTGGAGGCGCCTTTGTTGGTGTTATCCTTCGACTGGCGGGAAGTTAATTAACTTTGCGTGTGAAGGGTGAACTTGGCATCCTTGGGTCTCCGCATTGAAGTGCCGCACAGCCGTAATTCGCTGAGCGTCGGCATGGCAAAGCAAATGTCTGTGTCTTGTTTTTGATGGTTTATGGCTGTTGATTCGTTTAGCGTCTGCATGTGAAGTTGCGTCTCGCCAGCTTGTAATTGTTTTCCGCGGTAGGGATCGGCGGTAGTGCGAGGCTGGGATGCAGTGTGGCATCTTTGCGTGGCGTGTCCGCTACATATCCCCCCTTCGGTGGCTTGATCTGGCTCGATGGCGGATATAAGCAACGTCTTGTTGAAAGATGGCACAGGTTGGCAGGAACACACACAACAATGCAGTTACCAAAGTACAACCTTAGTGCATATCACCCTCCTTATGGCTATAATGGTTATTCATGGTAACTTCCAACATAAGGTCAGCCTATACGTGTAAATGGCCGTTGGGGTCAGGATTGACGTGTGTGGATAGATGTATGTAGGTGTGTCTATTGGGATGGCAGCAAGAGTAGAAATATGTGGCATGGGCGAAGCTAAAACTAAGGTTAAACATTAACTTGGTGTATAGTGTTATCTAAAAGTCACACAAAAAAAACAAAAAACAAGGGGAGAAACTCAACATGGCTCTACGGAGGAGAAAGAAAGAGAAAGAAAAGGTAGCTAGCTTCAACTTGACAAATAGGGGGCACAGCGGTCAGGTGTACAACCCGGCAAATCAATCAAGGAGAGGGAAGGTGCCATGTAGAGGTTCAAATCTTGGGGAGAGCTGAATCCTAGTCTACATTCAAAAATGGGATAGAGATGGTGCAATTTAGGTCAAGGAGGACCTCCTCCCCTGCCTGTATAGGGTTAGGTTTGAGTTCAGTCGTTCTTTTGCTACGGAAAATTTTGGGTCACGCACCTGAGCACTGGTTCAGAAGACCCTGCAAGTTATGAGTCTTGCGGTAGAGCAGGCAGGCGATGCCGAAGGTCATGCAGTAACCGAGACTGACCAGGGTAATTAAGACGTTATCTGCTGCGGACCAGGAGTGCATGAGCGGGAGCTCGGGTGTTCTGTCCTCCGTGCTAATAGCGTGTAAGGTTTTGTCAATGTGGGTGATGTCAATCACCTGCGTTCCTTCGAACTGAATATGTGTAAGCGTCTCAGGATCAACTGCCAATTTGTACTGTCTGAAAAAGTTAGTAATCTCGATTTTGCTCTCATAATTTTCGGCGACGTCCTCAATATGCAAAATGGCATCTTTGGGGACGTCAAGCCACATGGTTTGATTTGGCAGGGCGAATCTCGTCGTGGTGTTGTGGTGGTCGTAACTCAGCGTTGCGCTTAGGGCTGGTGTGTTGACTAGCCACTTGGACCCAAAAATTTCCGCGTGAGTAGTAGTAACCTGGTAGCGAGGTGTAGCTTCTGCTCTACAACGCAACCCATCAGGCCACAAATGCCATCCGGTACATCTCGGATGAACGTCTTACTGGGACACACGTAATGGATGTCTTTGGTGAGGATGCATGTGCAAATTTGGCGCCAGATCCAGATCAGGATTACTATCGTGATAGGTGACTACTTCGGGAGTACTGATTCGGACGTATGTGTCGCTTTGGCGATAGATGTTGATAGATGTTGCGGGACTCGATAATTGGAAGAGTAACAAGGAAGGCTACTTCTCGGAACTCAGGGTTGACTTACAGAACAGTGGAACTCCCGAGAGAAAAAGCCAAGTGGGCTCGGACAAGGCTAATGGGGCTTGCTAGAGCTTTAGACAGGATGCTTTCGATTAAGCTCAGGGGAACCAAGTATGGAGGGATTCTACCCGTTGCTAAATTGGCTATGTATGAACAGATTTCACGTAGCATGTCATTCATCAATGTAGTAACAATCTGTGTGTGAGCATAATGCGTTTGGACCACCGACAACTGTTTACTTATGCTCTGTCCAGTTTGGTTCAGGATGACACTGTGAGTGTTGAGGACAAGGATAGTGCCCTTGAGTGTCTCACCTAACGATTGGAAGTTAGCGGTTTGTCTCTCCAAGCTGCGTCAGGTGTTAGGAATTTCGGTTTGGAGTTCCCCAATTTGTTTCTTAACCGTGTTTAAGCTGATGGCGTTAACCGTGGAGGTTCCTATGCTAAACAATGTGGCGAGGGAGGCGGAAGCCATGAGTAGGCCCCCTACAAAATGCTTTGAACGTCTGTGGATTCCACTGAGGTCGGCCTGAGTGGCGAAGAATTGTTCTAATTGCTGGAGCATGTGAGTGATGTCGAAGGCGGCATGGTGGATAGCATTGCGAGACCAAGTGGCTCATGTGTAGCTGGTTTTGGTGGACGCCCCGACGTGTTTCAAATACACTTGCCGTGGTTCGAGGGACGAATACTTTTTGGGTGTGCCTTCTACAGTTGGTGATAAGCAGCCCCGGTTGGTCTTTCAGGACGATCCCTGAGGTGGGCCCCGGCCAAATCATTTCAGGCTGTGCAGTGATGGGGAGCAGGTACAGCGCGAATCTCAACAGCAGCATAATTTTTCCTTGGCAATGACAGGAGAACAGATAGGTGACTATACTGGCGTGGGTCGGTCTGGTGCTAAGACTCACTGGTTTCAAACCTTGAGACTGAACCTCAGAGGACCCCCAGTGTAAAGTCCGACCCTGGGTCAAGGTCTAGATCACATTTGGTGTTACAAGCCTAAATTGCGTCGATTTAGCATCCCTGTGGGGCCGGAGATAATGGTCCCTTGTTGTTGGGACCGACTTCCGGTCGGGGTTCCGGTGGGGAACTCGGTGATTCCTCACTGGGGACCCCGGTGGTATCTCTTTATTTGATTGCAATGAACCCACTTTAATAGCGTGCCTCTACGGCTTTGGGACATTTTAATTTGGTACGTGACCGGAGAGGGTTTGTCCACGCTCTCTTAGGGTCCCGCCCAACGGGGAAGGAATTTACGAGATATGGGGCAAAGTTTTGTGTTGCCTGGTTGTGCAAATAGGTAGTACCACACATTGTCCCATATTTGGAGTTCGTCCTGTGAGGTTTTCTGGTCATAATACGCCTTCTGGCATTCCGCACTTCTCCCCAGGTGTCGCTGGGCAAATGCGAATGTGGCCTTTAAATGGGCGTATAGGTCGGTCATGTATTGGTGAGTCGTATAGGCGGTGGCTTTGTTGGCCTCACCAGGTTGGTATAGCAAGTGCAAAGGCAGTGGCATGCGCCTTCCGGTCTTCATTTCGAAAGGAGACACTCCTGTGGACTCGCGTGAGGTGGCCCTGATGGCCATCAATATCAACAGGAGTTTCATGTCCTAGTCTCTGTGATTTGAGGTCACAATTTTTTTTAAGAGACTCATGGCTCGACCTGCCTCGATAACATTGGGTGGTGATGGTGCAACTGGCACTTGATCCCAAGGAGCCGCCACATTTCTTGTACCACCTGGTTCCCCTGTCTGAGTTGATCCGAGAGGGCAACCCATATCTGGAGAACACGCGGTTGATCAGCAGGTAGGCAGTAGTTTGTGCCGTGTCGTTTGGTGCGGGCAAGCATTCTATCCATTGGGTGAATGCGCATGTGACTGTGAGGAAGTATTTATTTCCTCATGTGGACTTGACCATTGGTCCCACCCAGTGAATCTGTAGGTCAGACCATGGGAATGCAACTCCTCTTTGTTGGAGAGGTGCTCTGTGGTTAGGGTTGGTTGGGTGAAATTGGCAGCATACCAGGCAGCCTTTGATGTACATGCTACATCTTTATGGATGTGTGGCCAGTATACTGCTTGGCGCAGGGTCGTGGTTGTTGCTTTGACGCCGCGGTTTCCTGCACAAGGTGCGTCGTGGGTGTAGGTCTGGTGCCTGGGGTGGGACCACTCGGAGGACGGCGACCAGTAAGGCCGCACTCCTTCAAGTAACGACACCCCCATTGACGACACCGCCGAGTCCCCTGTAGCCACCTCGCCACCGCTGAACCGACTTTGAGAACTTGACACGTTTCTCTGCCATCTTGTCCAACCACCGCACGAAGAGCGCTACGGCCCCAATGTTGCTGGTGGAATTAATTTGCATGACTGCCCAACAGACGACATCATCCTGGCCTTGTGGGCTGACAAATCGGCAATCTCTCAGGCACTGTTTGACAACCTACGACTTAAGGATCCTGACCTTCAGTTAACGCTGAAAACATTTCGCTTCTCCGTTAACACCATGTCACCGTCTGCCATCACTGCAGTGGACGTATGCGCCCTGAACCTGCAATGGAACCATCAGTCGTTAACTCACTGCTTCCTATTAGTCCCCAATTTGCCGCATAAAATTTATGTTGGCGCGGATGTACTTGTCGGTACAAACCAGTTAACTGCACAATTAAAAGACCCCACCGTGTGCTCCTTGACGATGAAATGCAATACGATGAGGTGGAGGCTCAGATAGCCGACCTCACTGCTGCAGCTGAGGCTGCACAGTTGCTGCCTAAAGACAGAGGCAGATTAAACTATGATCATGATAAAACAACCGAAGCCCTTACCTCGAGCGAATTAACTTCCGGAGGTCAGTATAACCAGCTGTCCACTGACTCTCTGACTCATCCCAGTACTCTGGCCCCTGCTACAGACAACGTGGGGCCCTCCCTCACCAGAAGTGTCACCGAGCCTGACAAAACATGTGTGTTTTGTCTCTCCTTAGAGACCTCAGACTCCCCGTGCACTTCTTCTCTGAAACTTGCAAAGTGCACCTCCATGCCGTTTTAAGCCTCCCTTCCTACCCACCTCTCCTTCAAGCCACACTCTTCTAGTTCACCTGCACCATCCACGGGTGATGTCTTTCTGTGCTGGTTCCCAGCCTTCCGCTTCTGTTCCACATTGTTCGTGATGGCGAAGTTGCCTGCCTTTCTTTTGATCTTTCTGTGGCTCACCGTGACTGCCGCTCCTTTTCTTCTTCCTTCCTGCGCGCTGCGCAAGCTTGACTTCGGTTTCTCCTTAAATTTGCACCTGTCCATTCGCATTATCGTAGACTTTGGTTATTGTGCCTCTGTGAAGCGCACTTCACCACATTTCGTGGCCTCACGGTGCGAAAGGGGGGGGTCACACAAGACTCTGCCCACAATGCACCATGCACAAAACGGAGGTTGGTCCACACACTGAGACCGGACTGGTCAAGCAACCTCCGTGACAGCATCCTTGCCACGGCTAGGACTGCACCATGTCCATAGACGCCCGACCGAGACATTGGTGAAACCGAACGCACTGCTCCGCCGGAAACCAAAAACATAACGACCGAAATAACAGGTATCCGCAGCGCCCCTACCGGTGACGCGTGTAGCCTTAGTACCGTCATGACACAACCTCGTGAAGTCCAGTCCTGAATCCCCAGACGTTCAAAGCATTTTGTAGGGGGCCTACTCATGGCTGCCGCCTCCCTCGGCACATTGTTTAGCATTGGAACCTCCACGGTTAACACCATCAGCTTAAACACGGTGAAGAAACAAGTTGGGGAACTTCAAACCAAAATTCGTAACATCCGACGCAGCATGGAAAGACAAACCGCTAACCTCCAATCATTAGACGAGACACTCACAGTGTCGTCCTGAACCAAACTAGACAGAGCACAAGTAAACTACTGTCGGTGGTCCAAACGGATTATGCTCACACACATTGTTACCACTTTGACGAATAACATGCTATGTGAAATCTCTTCGTCCATAGATGACTTAGCAATGGGTAGAATCCCTATCTATCTATCGCCTAAAAGACGTAATTAATGTTGGCATCTGGCAAAGCGACACATACGTCCGAATCACTACTCCCGCTTTAGTCGTCTATGACAATAGTAACCATGATCTGTATCTGGCACCAAATTTGTACATGTGCATCCTCACCAAAGACATCCATTACCTGTGTCCCAGTAAGCTGTTCATCTGAGATGCAGCGGATGGGATTTGTGGCCTGAAGCCTATGAAGGATGGGTTGCGGTGTAGAGCAGAAGCTACACCTCGCTACCAGGTTACTACTACTCACGTGGAAATTGTTGGGTCGCTAGTCAATACACCAGCCCTAAGTACAACGCTGAGTTATGAACACCACGACACCACGACGAGACTGACCCTGCCACATCCAACCATGTAGCTCGACATCCCCAAAGATGCCATTTTGCATATTGAGGACGTCGCCCTCTACCACCCGCCAACCGAAAATTATGAGAGCGAAATCGAGATTTCTAACTTTTTCGGACAGTACAAATTGGAAGTTGATCCTGAGACGCTTACACAGATTCAGTTTGAAAGAACTCAGGCGATTGACATCACCCACATTGACAACACCTTACGTGCTATTAGCACTGAGGACTGAACACCCGAGCTCCAGCTCATGCATTCCTGGTCCGCAGCAGATTACATTTTAGTTGCCCTGGTCAGTCTCGGTTACTACATGACCTTCATCATCGCCTGCTCAGAACTCAGAACTTGCAGGGTCTTCTGAACCAGTGCTCAGGTGCGCGACCCAAAATTTTCCGTAGCAAAAGAACGACTGAACTCAAACCTAACCCTATACAGGCAGGGGAGGAGGTCCTCCTTGACCTAAATTGCCCCCCCCCCCCCCCGTTCCTCTCTATCCCCTTTTGAATCTAGACAAGAATTCAGCTCTCCCCAAGATTAGAACCTCTACTTGACACCTTCCCTCTCCTTGATTGATTTGCCGGGTTCTACACCTGACTGCTGTGCCCCCTACGTGCCAAGTAGGAGCTAGCTACCTTTTCTTTCTCTTTCTTTCTCCCCCATATAGCCGTGTGGAGTTTCACCTCATTTTTATCTTTTGTGTGATTTTTACTGAGAACTCTACACCTAGTTAATGCTTACCCTTAGTTTTAGCTACGCCCATGCTCCGTATTTCTACTCTCACTGCCATCCCAATAGTCACACCTACACATCCATCCACACACGACAATCCTGACCCCTACACCCATATACACATATAGGCTGACCTTATCTTGGAAGTTGCCATGAACAACCGTTATATCCATAAGTGGGGTGATATGCACTAAGGTTGTACTTTGGTAACTGCATTATTGTGTGTGTTCCTGCCAACCTGTACCATCTTTCAATGAGATGTCGCCTATATCCGCCATCGAACCAGATCAAGCCGCCAAAGGGGGGATATGTAGCGGACATGCCACGCAAAAGATGCCACCCGACACCGCAGCCTCGCACTCCCGCCGCTCCCCGCCGAGGTAGACAATAGAGGCTGGCGAGACGCAACGTCACACGCAGACGCTAAACGAATCAGCCGCCATAAACCATCAAAAACAAGACAGACATTTCCTTTGCCATGCCGACGCTAAGTGAATCACGGCTGCCTGGCGCTTCAAAGCGGAGACCCAAGGATGCCGAGTTTGCCCCTGGACGCTAAATTCATTATTCATTCACTGTTTTTCCTCCTTTTTTCCCTTCCTCCCTTCCGTCGTATCCACCTGTTCCCGGTGCGGACCAGGCCGGCCGAACACTCGGGAGCCTGACTCACCTGCCTCAAACGTGTTCCAGACATGTAAATCCAACATTGCGGTCTACTAAAAGTACAGATTAGTACATATTTGGGTTTAAATTAACGAGAACAGGAGTCCTCAGCTATATGCATTCACTACACGCCCATTCTGCTAATCTCACGTCACAAATCCCTTCCTTTGCCAATGTTCGTCTGTACCTTGCTTGTTTTGTGTTTGTCTGTGTTTTATCCTGTAGAAAGCCCTTTTTGTTATTAATTTTTCAATAAAATTCACCACTTGCATCGTTTTGTGTGACTGGGTTTGGAACAAAACTCAAAGTTTCTAAAGTGTAGCCACCTTCCGATAAGTGACTGATTAAAAAGGTTTATCATCATTACACCTCAAGTTAAACTTATGACGTGGTGCACCTCATATATATCAAATATCTTGATTTATAACGCTGTGATTTAAAATTACGATAACCTGGAAGTGACGCAGGCGCCACTTCCAACTCACCGTTTCCTTCTAAATTAAGCACAATTCTTATTTCATACATAATAGCTACACAGTGTTTTGAAATTTTTATCCTCTGCTATATTCGGTTCGTTTAAATTTCCGAAGTACGCTTTACGCAACCGGCAGTAATGAGCGTGTGGTGTTTCGAGTCTTCCCTGTTTAATTGTGAAGGATGCAGATAAGCCGGTTGCGGCCTCTGGATCATAAAATTCTTGAGACAATGCTTAGCAGAGAGCCGGGTAATCGGCCAGTACATGAGCCAGTTGTTGTTCTATTAATCTACTTACTTCTCGGCTAGACGTAACTTTAACAAGATACAATCTGTCGGCAGTGGTAGTGAAAGGGAATTCAAGGTCTCTAAGGTACGCGGCTGTGTCGTATGACCTGTTCAGTTGAGGTTTGAACATCGGAATGTTGTGTGCAACTGTCTTTTAGAGTTATACTTGGGGCGGAACTGGGTCGAGCGAGAGTCAGGGGTCAGTCAAAAAGGGAAGCTGCGACTGGTGGGGCCCCCACCCGTGAGGGGACCACACGGCATCCCCCGAAGGTGGATTCTGGCCCAAAGGTTGGAGATGTTTTGTAGGGTTGTGTGACACTTTTGGCGAGGGAGGCCCTCCGGCTGTCTGTAGCAGGGGCCGGAGCGATGGGAAGAGTCAGAGAGCCACCTGACATGGGCTAACTCATCTTCTTGGTCCAGGAGCTGTTGCTGGAGGCAGGACAGCTCCATCTCCAGGACCGCCATATGTGTATTGAGCTCGTAGGACTGTTCCATCTCTTTGAAGCGTTCTGCTTTGAGTGTTTCAGTGTGTTCGGTGAGCTGCTGGATGTCACAGGAAGCTTGACGCAGCAGAGGAGTTGCTCGCTGATGTTCGGCCCGTAATTCAAGCATTTGGTCATTAGATGGTCGGTCGGCTAATTCTACTAACTTAGCTTTTCAGAATCAGAATCAGAATCCTCTTTATTTGCAAGTATGTCAAAAACACAAGGAGTTTGTCTCCGGTAGTTGGAGCCGCTCGAGTATGACAACAGACTTAATACTTTTGAGACATCAAGACATAAAAAACACAGCAACACAAAGACATTTAGTCTGGGAAAAAATATTTAAAATGCAATAATTGATGATAGAAAAATGTAATAAAATAAAAAACAATTTTAAAAAATGGTTTATTATTTTTTTGGTACTAGATAAATAAAAATTCTGGTTAAACTCATGGTTATGACACGAATAGAGAGTGGCTGGATCCAAGAGAAGTCAGAGGCAGCTGTGAAAGGATGAATAGTTTATTGATGAATGGTAATGGCGGTGGTCCTAGGTGGGTTGGCAGGCGGCGGTGGTGTGGACAGGTGGCAGGCAGTGGTGAGGACAGGCGGCTGGCTTGGCGGCAGGAATTACGTGGATCAGGAACACGGGGGGAAAACACACTGGAACAAGGAGACACAGGAGTCAAAAAGGGAATGAGGAATAGGGTGACTTACGGGAGGTAAATGAGCCGTGGTACCACTGAAAGTAACTGCAATACTTCGGCGAGGATTTCCTGGAACAGGCAGGTTTATATACTGGTGGTGATAAGGCTGATTGGAGACAGGTGCTGAAAACAGAGAAGGGAGGGGAGAGAGAGAGAACGGAAAGCGCCATCCCGGCTACAATAATGGAACTGCAGGCAGTATATGACAGTACCCCCCTCTCAACGGACGCCTCCAGGCGTCCTGCCAGGCTTCCCCGGGTGAGCAGCGTATAAGTCGTCCAAAAGGGTATGATCGAGTTAGTTTCCGGGATATCTACAACCGCTCCTCCGGCCCATACCCTTCCCAGTCGAATAGGTACTGGAACCCTAGGCCTCACGTCAAGGATGCTCGACACAGTGAACGCCGGATAGTCGTCAATAATCCGGGGGGGTGGAGGGGATTCGGGCGGAGGGATCAGGGCGCAGGTGGAGACAGGCTTAAGCAACGAGACGTGGAAGGTTGGGTGAATTTTCAAGGACAGTGGAAGCTTTAACCGGACGGAAGTGGGATTGATGATTTTGGTAATCGGGAAAGGACCAATGAAACGGGGAGTGAGTTTACGGGATTCAGTCTGAAGTGAGAGGTCGTGAGAAGAAAGCCAGACAGATTGGCCCACCTTGTATTCGGGCGTCAGGGAGCGATGACAGTCTGCGAGCTGTTTGTTGCGTGCGGCGGACCGGGTCAATGCCCCACGGAAGTCATTCCATACAGCCTGGATCTGATGGAGATGATCCTTGACTGCGGGGACTGCCACTGCCTGCTCCTGCTCCTTGCACAATAGCGGTTGGTAACCATAGCAGGCCATGAATGGGGACATACTGGTAGTGGAACTGGTGAGGGAGTTGTGGGCGTACTCAATCCATGGGAGGAGTGAGCTCATCGGGGATGCGTGCGGCAACACAACGGAGGGCTGATTCCAGGGATTGGTTCGCCCGCTCCGTCTGGCCATTGGTCTGCGGATGATATCCCGATGACAAGCTGGCTGTTGCGCCCACCGCTTTACAGAATTCCTTCCACACCAGGGATGAGAACTGAGGACCTCTGTCAGAGACAATATCGATGGGAATACCGTGGAGTCTGAAGACATGCTGGACAAGGAGGTCAGTAGTTTCGAAGGCGGATGGTAGCTTGGGGAGAGGTATGTAATGGACAGATTTGGAAAAATGATCGACAATGGTGAGAATGACAGAGTTACCTTCAGAAGGAGGTAGACCGGTAACGAAGTCCAGAGCAATATGGGACCAAGGGCGGCTAGGGATAGGCAATGAACGCAGCAGCCCAGCTGGGGGAAGGTGTGAAGACTTCCCTCGGGCACAGACGGAGCAGGCTTGGACGAACTCCCAGGTGTCTTGAACAAGGCTGGGCCACCAGAGATTCTACCGGATGAACTGAATGGTGCGGGTGATGCCAGGATGACAGGTGAGTTTGGAGTTATGAGCCCACTGAAGAACGTCAGAGTGTGCAGAATCTGGTACGACCAGGCGGTTTGGAGGCCCAGTCTTGGGATCCGGGTGAGTTTTTTGGGCCTCCTTAACCACCAGTTTGATTTGCCAAGTGGCAGAACCAATGAAGCACGAGGAAGGAAGAATGGGTTCCGGTTTGTCAGGGCTGGTGGGGGGTGAGTAAAGTCGAGACAGGGCATCAGGTTTGCCGTTTTTGGAGCCAGGACGGAGGGAGAGATTGAAATTAAACCTGCTCAAGAAGAGAGCCCAGCGAGCTTGTCGGGGGTTAAGGTGTTTGGCGGGACGGACGTAAGCGAGATTCTTGTGGTCTGTCCAAATGATAAATGGTTGTTCAGTCCCCTCCAACCAGTGCCTCCACTCTTCCAAGGCCCATATAATCGCCAGTAGTTCTCGGTTGCCGACAGCATAGTTCCTCTCGGCAGGGGACAGATGACAGGGAAAAAAAGGCACAGGGGTGCAGTTTCTGGGTCGTGGGGTCCCTCTGCGAGAGGACAGCCCCTCCCACTGTGTCCGAGGCGTCAACCTCGACCACGAACTGGAGGGAGGGGTCGGGGTGGCGGAGAATGGGTGCACTGGTGAACAGGGTCTTGAGTCGGTTGAATGCTTGGGATGCTGCCGGGGTCCAACGAAAGAGGGAGCTGGCAGATGTGAGGCTAGTGAGGGGGATAGCGACCTTGCTGTAATCACGGATAAACCGATGGTAGAAATTGGTGAAACCAAGGAAACGTTGTAGTTCTTTACGGGTGGTGGGGGTGGGCCAGTTAACAACTGCTTGGATCTTAGCAGGGTCGGGTTGTAGTTGACCTTTGGAGATGACGTAGCCCAGGAAGTGTACGGAGGAGAGATGGAATTCGCACATTTCAGGTTTAACATATAGCCGGTTTTCAAAGAGACGCTGAATGACTTGGCGTACATGGAGGCGGTGTTCTTCGGGGGAGCGGGAGAAAATGAGGATGTCATCAAGTTATACAAATATGAACGGGTTGAGCATGTCACAGAGGACGTCAGTAATGTCTGGAAAACTGCAGAGGCGTTGGTTAAACCGAATGGCATGACCAGATACTCAGTGTCCGAGAGGGGTATTGAAGGGGGTCTTCCTTTCGTCCCCCTCTTGGATACGGATGAGGTGGTAGGCGTTTCATAGATCCAATTTGGTGAATACCTGGGCGTCACAGAGCGGTTCAAACGAGGGGTCGATGAGGGGAAGCGGAGATTTATTCTTCACGGTGATATCATTGAGACCACGGAAGTCAATACATGGGCGGAGAGTGGTGTCTTTCTTTGCAACAAAAAAGAAGCCGGCCCCAACTGGAGAAGAGGAAGTTCGAATGAGTCCGGAAGCCAGAGAGTCATGGATATAGTCCTCCATAGCCCTCTTCTCAGGTCGGGAAAGGTTGTAGAGATGGCTGGAGGGAAGAGGGTCCCCCGGCAGCAGATTAATAGCACAGTCATATGGGCGGTGGGGGGGTAGAGAAATGGCCAGGTCTTTACGAAATACCGGAGAGAGATCATCATATTCTCCAGGGACTCCGGAGAGGTCAACGAGCATGGAAGAGGTTGGTGGTGTACCAGAAGGACGTATAGCTGAGAGCAGGCAGTGTGAGTGGCAGTGAGGGCTCCATCCGGTGATGGCTAAGTGTGTCCAGTTTATGGTGGGGCTATGTCTTTTAAGACAGGGAATTCCAAGGAGTAATGGGGTATCAGGAGAAGGGATAACAAAAAGGGAAATGTTTTCGCGGTGATTTCCTGAAATAAGCTAGGTGAATGGGTAACAGTGGAGATGATACGGCCATCCAGAGCTGTGACCTTCTTCGGAGATGGAAGCAGTTGGAGAGGAATTTGGAGTTGGTGAATTATGGCTTCATGAAGGAAATTGTCATCGTCACTGGAATCAATCAGGGCAGTGATGGGGGTGTTAAGAGCCGAAACTATAATGCAAGCGGGAACGGTCATGCGAGAAGGAGAGCTTGAGGGGATGGAGGTTTGGCTCATCATGACGCTCTCAGGTTGCGGTGAGCCTGGTCTTTTGGCCGGAGGGGACAAGAGGAAATAAAGTGACTGGTTTGACCGCAGTAGATACACAGCCGCTGGACGATACAACGCTGACGCTCCTGTGGATCTAACCGTGACTTAGCAACTTGCATGGGCTCTTCAGTGGTTACGGGCGTGACGGAAAGGCGGAAGACTGTGCGGGAGGCGTTTGTGAAGCTGACTGCGCAGCGCTCGGAGTGGGAGGGTTTTTGCGCAAGCAAACCCCCCTCTCTCGTATACGCTCTCGCAGTCTGTTATCCAGACGGATGGAAAGGCCGATAAGATCCTCGAGAGAGGAGGGCTCGTCCCGGACTGCTTGCTCATCCTTGAGCTGCTTGGAAAGGCCATTGGAAAAAGTGCCGCGTCATCCCACCCACATTCACCCGCTAATATCTGGAAGTCTACGGAATATTCCGCTGCAGAATTAGCGCCCTGCGTGAGCGTGAAGAGACGACGGATGGCTTCTTTGTCCTGAACGGGGTGATCGAACACTTTACGAAGTTCATCGGATAAGGAATTGAATGAGTGGAGTACCAGTTGAAGATTGAAAACGAGTGAGCAATTGAGTAGAAACTGGCTACATGCACCTAGGAGTAGGGCTCGGGCGGCGGAACATGAGGTTCTTTATACGTTAGGCATTGTGGTGCTGAGGCTGCGGGCTTGGAAGGCGTACTTACAGGTGAAGGGTTAGCTAGCATCGTCGAAGAAAGGAGGGATACCTGTTGTGTGAGGGAGTGTAGGGATTCTGTGAGTTCTTGGAGAGTCTATTCTTGTTTTCCTATGTGGGCTCATTGGAGAGTGAGTGCGTTCATCAGTGCCTCCGGAGTTGATGGGTCCATAATGGCCTAAGTATTCTGACACGAATAGAGAGTGGCTGGATCCAAGAGCAGTCGGAGGCAGATGTCAAAGGATGAATAGTTTATTGATGAAAGGCAATGGCGGTGGTCCTAGGTGGTTTGTTAGGCGGCGGTGTGGACAGGTGGCAGGCTTGGCGGCAGGAATTACGTGGATCAGGAACACGGGGGGGAAACACACTGGAACAAGGAGACACAGGAGTCAAAAAGGGAACGAGGAATAGGGTGACTTACGGGAGGTAAATGGGTCGTGGTACCACTGAAAGTAACTGCAATACTTTGGCGAGGATTTCCTGGAACAGGCAGGTTTATATACTGGTGGTGATAAGGCTGATTGGAGACAGGTGCTGAAAACAGAAAAGGGAGGGGAGAGAGAGCGAGAACGCAAAGTGCCCTCCCGGCTACAATAATGGAAATGCAGGCAGTATATGACAGGTTAATTCCATTGATATAAATATATAAATAGGCACCCAAAGTGTTAACAGTTTTGTCTGAAACAATGTTTGTTGATCAAAGCAAAATTATTTATATAGCACCTGTTTCCATTAATAATGTAACACCAAGTGCTTTACAGCAATTAAAATGACAAAAAAACTTTTAAGGTATTTGAGAGATAAGACCAGGCGGCACAGTTGCCGACTGGTTAGCACTTCCGCCTCACAGTTCTGAGGACCGGGGTTCAAATCCCGGCCCCGCCTGTGTGGAGTTTGCATATTCTCCCTGCGTGGGTTTTCTCCGGGTACTCCGGTTTCCTCCCACATCCCAAAAACATGCATGCATCCATCCATCCAGCCGCTTATCCACACTAGGGTCGCGGGAGTGCTGGAGCCTATCCCAACTATCTTCGGGCAGGGGGGGGGGGGGGGGTATACCCTGAACTGGTTGCCAGCCAATCGCAGGGCACACATAAACAAACAACCATTCGCACTCACATTCACTCCACACAGCCGGGGCCAGGAATTGAACCCCTGTCCTCAGAACTGTGAGGCAGACGCTCTAACCAGTCGTCCATCGTGGCAAAAACATGCAGAGTAGGTTAATTGAAGACCCTAAATTGCCCATAGGTGTGAATGTGAGTGTGAACGGTTGTTATTTATATGTGCCCTGCGATTGGCTGGCGACCAGTTCAGGGTGTACCCCACCTCTCGCCCAGAGATAGCTGGGATAGGCTCCAGCACGCCCGCGACCCGAGTGAGGATAAGCGGAATGGAAGACGAATGAAGGAATGAGATAAAACTGTCTGACTGACAAGACGTTTGTTCAATTTATGGACCAGAGTGACTTGGTGTGAGTGACTGTGTGGTCTGGACTGTGTGGTCTGGACGCCCAGACTTCCCTCTCCCCAGCCAATTCATCCAGCTCTTCCGGGGGGATCCCGAGGCGTTCCCGGGCCAGCCGAAGGACGTAGTCTCTCCAGCGTGTCCTGGGTCGTCCCCGGGGTCTCCTCCCAGTGGGACGTGCCCGGAACACCTCACCAGGGAGGCGTCCGGGAGGCATCCGAATCAGATGCCCCAGCCACCTCATCTGGCTCCTCTCAATGCGGAGGAGCAGCGGCTCTACTCTGAGATCCTCCCTGATGACCGAGCTTCTCACCCTATCTCTAAGGGAGAGCCCGGACACCCTGCGGAGGAAACTCATTTCGGGCGCTTGTATCCGGGATCTCGTTCTTTCGGTCACGACCCACAGCTCATGAACATAGGTGAGGGTAGGAACGAAGATCGACCGGTAAATTGAGAGCTTCGCCTTTCGGCTTAGCTCCTTCTTTACCACAACGGACCGATACAAGGTCCGCATCACTGCAGACGCTGCACCGATCCTGCCTGTCGATCTCCCGTTCCATTCTTCCCTCACTCGTGAACAAGACCCCGAGATACTTGAACTCCTCCACTTGGGGCAGGATCTCATCCCCGACCTGGAGAGGGCATGCCACCCTTTTCCGACTGAGGACCATGGTCACAGATTTGGAGGTGCTGATTCTCATCCCAGCCGCTTCACACTCGGACCCCCTCTACGCCTTGGCTGCGCCTAGAAATTCTGTCCATAAAAGTTATGAACAGAATCGGCGACAAAGGGCAGCCTTGGCGGAGTCCAACCCTCACCGGGAACAAGTCCAACTTACTGCCGGATATGCGGACCAAACTCTGACTCCGGTCGTACAGGGACCGAACAGCCCGTATCAGGGGGTTCGGTACCCCATACTCCTGAAGCACCCTCCACAGGACTCCCCGAGGGACACGGTCGAACACTTTCTCCAAGTCCACAAAACACATGTAGACTGGTTGGGCGAACTCCCATGCACCCTCGAGGACCCTGCCGAGGGTGTAGAGCTGGTCCACTGTTCCACAGCCAGGACGAAAACCACACTGCTCCTCCTGAATCTGAGATTCGACTTCCCGACGGACCCTCCTCTCCAGCACCCCTGAACAGACCTTACCAGGGAGGCTGAGCAGTGTGATCCCCCTGTAGTTGGAACACACCCTCCGGTCCCCCTTCTTAAAAAGGGGGAGCACCACCACAGTCTGCCAATCCAGAGGCACTGTCCCCGATGTCCACACGATGTTGCAGAGGCGTGTCAACCAGGACAGCCCCACAACATCCAGAGCCTTTAGGAACTCCGGGCGAATCTCATCCACCCCCGGGACCCTGCCACCGAGGAGCTTTTTAACTACCTCAGTGACCTCAAACCCAGAGATAGGAGAGCCAGCCTCAGAGAACCCACACTCTGCTGAAGCTATATAGACTAAACGGTGAACAGTTGTCATTAGGTAAACATGGTATGATGTGGTCCCAATATATATATATATATATATATATATATATATATTACAAATTACAAAACTTGTAGACAATAGAATGTTTATGGTTGAAAAAGGCACACAGGGGCCTTACTGAAATTCTTAGCTGAATGGTGGTCTGAAAAATTACATGGCATCCCTTGGACAAAGAAATGCTGAGGCAGATTTTATCCAACGGAAGAAAGTCCTTCGATTGTCAGACTACTCAAAACCCTTCAGTCGTTGTTTGCATAACCTCGTGTTGACACAGACACAGTTTTTTTGGGGAAAGGAAAAGTACCCAGCTCGAGCTTTTATTCCATCCACATTTACATTTAGTAATGTTTTGATTATCAGTCTCAAAGATAGTGATAATATACAAATAATTATATTAGTATAATGCTGATAATGGATAATGGGTTGGACGATAGTGACGCTATCATGATAATGTATATAATGAAATAATGATCAATGCGTTTACAAACTACTGTCTAGATGTGGTAGACATGTTAAAGTAAGAATTGAAGTAAGTTGTGGTAGCACAACTGACCGAAATTATTTTCAGAGTTGTCTTAAAATTCTTGGAAAACATTTCTCTGACAGCAGCTTTCTGACAGATTTCAATTTGACCTTAGAAAACATGATAGCTACCACCTGCAAATAAATGCTGGAAAGTCAATTAAATTAGGTCAAGTATATATGAGGATGCATGTGCCCCTATCCATTTTTGAGATTTTTTTTTGCAGATACTCCATTTGACTGGATCCAGGTCTGCCGATGGACACACGAATCATTCAGGTATTGCACATTGACTAATCAATTTCAGGAAATAAGTCCAATCAGCACTCCCAAGGCTGGCCGACAGACCCATGCATGACATCAAACCCCGGTGACTTTGTGCTGATTAAGAACTTCCGGCAGAATATGTGGAGACATCAGCGCTGGCTGGGGTCTTTCCAAGTCCTCCTCGTAACCAACACTGCAGTGAAAGTCGCTGAAAGAGCTAAGTGGTTTCACGCGACGCACTGCAAGAAGGTCCCAGCACCTCCTATGGTCTCGACTCCTCCACTTCCCTCTCCTTCCATGATGGATGACCGTAAAGATCGGCCTAATAAGGCTAAGTAATCACCTCTAAGAAAGAGGATTCACTGTTAGCATACACGTTTAGCTACAATCAGTGCTAGTAACTGATTGCACATTGATAGGTCATAGAGGAGCAGAAGATAGGTCACAAAACTGAGCAACGACCAATCATTTGTCTGAACTGACGCACACGCACACACGCTCGCACTTGTGTAACTCGGCAGAAGAAAATATGACAATGACATCTCCCAGGGGTCTCCTTGGTGGTTTGGTATTAATTGCCATAGTTATTGTGATTAAAATCTGCATTGATGCGCTCACTTTGACAGTTGACAAAATTTTGTACCTGATGAGACGTGACAACTATGGCGAGCTTCTTTGGTTACATACGATTGCCACAACGTCTGCTAATTTCACTTTCTACAGCATAAATGTTTGGTTCCTGTATGTGGCACACTCCTAAAATCGTTCTGCTATTTTTGTTCTTTCATGCGGCATGCTTCTGCAAACCCACATGTAGTGCCTTCCCCACATCCCAATCCGTCAGCACTCCTTCCTCATACTTCGGTTTCTTTTGTCAGTCCACAATAACTTAATGAAACGATCCTTGCTGAAACAGGTTGTCCTCTCCCCTACGTCAATGTGACCAATCATTTTTATTGTTTTGAACCCACTAATGATTCGGGTATAGTGCCTTTGTTTGGCCCAGTTCACATTCGCCCCAGAGTGAAGTTCCGCTATTTTGCTATGAACAAGACCCTATTTGGGCAACGTGTGTATGTTGGGAAGGTACCAAAATCTGTATCTGTACCATGAACAACCTTTGTCTCCAACTCCTCTCTGAACAATTCCCAAACTCTTTTTGGTACTACATGTCATCCCTATATGTCTGCACCTGACCGGGGCACGTTGCCTATTGAAGGCGTGTACAGGCTTTGTGGACACAGTGTTGACACTAGACTCATTCCCGATTAGTCAGGTCGATGTGTCCCTATTGCTTTGACAGACCACTCATACATTATATTTGCCACACCCCGTTCCCGTCGTTGCAGACAGGCCCAATTTAAAGAACATGATTCAGTATGGGGCACAGATGTCTCCACCGATCACAAGGTTTGGAGTACAGGTACCAAGGTATCATACTCACTATTTCTCCAAAATGGGGTGGGCAAATTAATGTTACGATATGAAACTCAAAGTTATCGTTTTTCTAGTTTTCATAACACTACCTTGACCATTTTTCAGATTTCACATGTGGAAATTAATGCAATTTGTGAAGTAGCCCTCCAAAACCGCATAACACTTGATTTACTATTGGCTTCTCAGGACGGTGTTTGTACTCTTTTGAACCAAACCTGTTGCACAGACATTCCTGACAATGCTGGTGATACAGGCGTCATAGCCAGTGGCATTAAAAACCTCACTATACTTCGCGGTGTTGTTGCCCACAGGGAGGTGCTTGATTCGAGCTGGTTCACTGGACCTGGAAGGCAGGCTTGGCTGTATCGCTTTACCAAGATGGCGTCTACCCGTGTGGACGCCTCGGTTACGCGCTCTCGAGTATTGTTTTTGTGTTTTTCCGTGAGTCTTTGGAGAAATTACACGACTCACTTACACAAGGGGAGACTTGCTAACCATCAAGGAGGCTACTCCGGACTTTCTTTCACCAACTTTCGCAAATCCCCTCAGTTCCCCCCCCCCCGAGTTACTCACCGGAGCAGCGACCACGGTCTTTAGCGCATGGAGACGGAGGCAGCGCCACAGAGGGAAGAGAGCCGGCATCCAGGTGGAGCTCCGCAAGAGAGGATACAGATTGGCGTTACCATCCACCTCGCGAATCTACGCTCCCTACCCAACAAAATGGACGAGCTTCATCTTCTGATAAAGACTTTGGACGTTCCGCCGCCATGTGCTGTACGGAGACTTGGCTTTGTGAGGCTGTACCCGATGGCGCCGTCATGCTTCCCGGCTTCCATCTTCACCGGGCAGACCGCGACATGGAATCATTGGGGAAAACAAAAGGCGGTGGGATATGCTTCTATATCAACGAAAACTGGTGTACGGACGTCACGGAGCTCAGCACACACTGCAGCCCGCATTTAGAGTCTCTGTTTTTGAACTGTAAGACATTCTACTCGCCTCGTGAGTTCACATCATTCATTCTCACTGGTGTCTAGATTCCGCCTCAAGCTAACACGAACGCCGCACTGCTAATGCTTGCTGAACAAGTAAATTAAATTGAAAAAAAACACCCGGACTCACCCCTCATTATTCTCGGGGACTTTAACAAAGCTAAACTCAACCACAAACTCCTTAAATACAAGCAGCACATCGACTGTCCTACCAGGGAAAATAACATTTTAGACCACTGCTATACTATGCGAAATAACGCATTCCGTACCAAACCTCGTGCAGCACTGGGCTCGTCTGATGACTGCTTAATTCACTTCATACCGACATACAGGCAAGAACTTCAATGTGTGAAGCCTACAGTGAAAACAGTGAAAAAGTGGACCAATGAAGCAAAGATAGAACTTCAAAGCTGTTCAGACTGCACAGACTGGAGTGTCTTAGAAAATTCATCTGGCAGCCTGGATGAATATACGGACACTGTCACATCCTATATTAGTTTCTGTGAAGATGAGTGTGTACCAACAAAGTAATTTCGCACATTCACTAAAAACAAGCCGTGGTTCACTGCCAAACTTAAGCAACTTCGCCAACCTAAGAAAGGGGCCCTGTATAATCGAGCTAGAAACCAGCTGACTAAAGATATTAACACTGCAAAGAGAAACTACGCAAGAAAGTTGGAAAAACAGTTTAGCGCTTAACGACTAAATCAGTCTGGCATGCATTCCAATCGCTGACCAATTACAAGCGACGATCCCCCCAAGCTTAGAACAATAGCACACTAGGCAACGACTTGAATACCTTCTACTGCAGATTTGAAAAGGACACACCCCACACGCACCCGGCCGCACCACCGACCACAATCGCACCTCTGACTTCTCCGTTAACCATCCACGAACAGGATTTGAGACGCATCTTCAAACAACAAAAGATTAACAAAGCGGCAGGCCCAGACCATGTGTCCCCATCCTGCCTCAAAGTCTGCGCAGACCAGCTCGCTCCAGTCTTCACACAGCTCTTCAATAGATCTCTGGAACTGTGCGAAGTACCATCCTGTTTCAAACACTCCACCATCATTCCAGTCCTCAAGAAACCTACAATCTCTGGTCTAAATGACTACAGGCCAGTCGCCTTGACATTTGTGGCCATGAAGTCCTTTGAACGTCTCGTGCTGGACCACCTCAAGAGCGTCACAGGTCCCCCGCTGGACCCCCTGCAGTTTGCCTACCGAGCGAACAGGTCTGCGGCTGATGCAGTCAACATGGGACTGCACTTCATCCTAGAACACCTCAACACCACTGTCATCGGCCTCATCAAAGACGGCGACGAGTCTGCATATCGACAGGAAATGGAGCGGCTGGAGCTGTGCTGCGGCTGACACAACCTGGAGCAGACCACGCTCAAGACTGTAGAGATGATTGTGGACTTCAGGATGCATCCTTCGCCACAGCTGCCCCTCAGACTGTCCAGCTGCCTTGTGTCAACCGTCAAGACCTTCAGGTTCCTGGGAACTACAGTCTCTCAGGACCTGAAGTGGGCGATCAACATCAACTCCGTCCTCAAAAAGGCCCAGCAGAGGATGTACTTCCTGTGGCTTCTGAGAAAGGACGG
Source organism: Phycodurus eques (assembly GCF_024500275.1). NCBI lineage: Eukaryota > Metazoa > Chordata > Actinopteri > Syngnathiformes > Syngnathidae > Phycodurus > Phycodurus eques. Next base: position 3,982,295 of record NC_084541.1, read on the forward strand.
CCTGCCACAGTGTGCTGCTGAGGCAGTTCTACACAGTGCTCATCAAATCAGTCCTGTGTTCTTCCATCACAGTCTGGTGTGGTGCTGCTACACAAAAGGACAAACCCCGACTGCAACGGACAATAAAAACTGCTGAAAAGATTGTCGGTACCCCCCTACCGACCCTTGAGGACTTGCACGCTGCCAGAACCAAGACAAGAGCGTGCAAAATCCTCTCGGACCATCCACATCCCGGTCACCAGCTCTTCCAGCTCCTTCCCTCAGATAGTCGCTACCGATCAATGCAAGCTAGAACTAGCAGACATTCCAACAGCTTCTTCCCTCTTGCAATCAACTTCTGAAACAGTTAACCTACAATTCCATTGCAACATGCTGCCAACTTTTTTGTCTTGAGTTTATTGTCACATTTCTGTCGGGCCAATTATACATACTCGTGCACTCACTGTAGTAGTCTCGCTACGCTGCACTATTTGCATATCTGTTGTTGAGCAATACTGGCCACTCATGCCAGAGTAGCATCTGCCCCACTTGCACATTGACTGAGGAGTATCTGCAAAATTTGCACAATCAACATTGTCCCAGATTATCACGCTACTAGTCACTTTAAACTCCATAAACTCCTTGAAGTTGGTCGCTTGTAATTGGTTAGCGATTGTAATGATGCCAGACCGATTTAGACTCGTTCGCGGTAAACCGTTTTCCTAACTTTACTTCATAATTTCTCTTTGCGATGTTAATTTCTTTAGTCAGCTGGTTTCTAGCGCGATTATACAGGGCCCTATCCCCACTTCGATATGCATCCTTTTAGCCTGGTGAAGTTGCTTAAGTTTGGCAGTGAACCACGGCTTGTAACAACAAGAACGTGCGAAATTACTTTGTTGTTCCACGCACCTCTTCACAGAAACTGATATTGGATGTGAGAGTGTCCGTATAGTTATCTAGGCTGCCTGCAGAATTTTCAAAGACACTCCAGTCTGTGCAGTCTAAACAGCTTTGAAGTTCTAGCTTTGCTTTGTTGGTCCACTCTTTCACTGCTTTCATCGTAGGCTTTGCGTATTTAAGTTTATGCCTGTATGTTGGTATTAAGTGAATTAAGCAGTGATCAGATGAGCCCAGAGCTGCACGAGGTATGGCACTGTATGCGTTATTTCGCGAAGCATAGCAGTGGTCTAAAATTTTACTTTCCCCGGAAGGACAGTGGATGTGTTGCTTGTATTTAGGGAGTTCGTGGTTGAGTTTAGCTTTGTTACAGTCCCCAAGAATAATGAGGGGTGAATCTAGGTGTTTTTTTTTTGCAACTTTGTTTATTTGTTCAGCGAGCGTTAGCAGTGCAGCATTCGTGTTAGCTTGAGGAGGAATGTAAACACCGGCGAGAATGAAAGATGCGAACAAGTAGAAAGGCTAGTAGAAAGGCTTACAGTTAAAAAACGGTGACTCTAAATCCGGGCTGCAGTGTGTGTTGAGCTCCGTGACGTCGGTACACCATTTTTCATTGCTATAGAAGCATATCGCGCCACCGTTTGTTTTTCCCGATAACTCCGTGACGCGGTCTGTAGTTGAAAGCCCAGAAGCATTACGGCGCCATCGGGGACGCGTTCACAAAGCCATGTCTCCGTAAAGCACAGGGCGGCGAAACGTCCGAAGTCTTTACTGGTCTTTATCAGAAGAAGAAGCTCATCCATTTTGTTGGGTAGGGAGCGTAAATTCGCGAGGTGGATCGACGGCAATGTCAATCTGTATTGTCTCTTGCGGGGCTTCACTTTGGATGCCGGCGTGCTTCACGTAACCGAGGCGACCACATGGGTAGGCGGCATCTTTTAATTGAGTAATCTCTGCATAAGCGTCGTGTAGCAGTTTTTGTTGATCTCCGGAGGTTAGTTCGCTAGAGATAGGGGTGTAGCGGACATGCAACGCAAAAGATGCCACCTGGCACCCCAGCCTCGCACTACCGCTGCTCCCCGTAGACTGTAACTCCAGAGTCACACGCAGACTCTAAACGGATTAACACAAAAGACTATCTTCAACAAGACACAGACATTTGCTTTGCCATGCCGACGCTAAGTGAATCATGTCTGCCCGGGACTTCAAAGGGGAGACCTACGGATGCTGGGTTCGCCCCCGAACGCTAAATTAATTAACTCCCCACCAGTCGAAGGATTTGACCTGCAGCGACGCCGCCACCCTGCTGAGAGCTGCTACTTGGGAGTTGGAACAGGCAACAGCGACACCCACGGCGACGGAACGACACTACAGGCAGGGGTTCATAAGACAGTCTGTGACTCGACTGGGAGTTAATATTTTAATAAATTTACATGAACGCCACTAGTGACTGTATTGCTCCAAACTTGAATGTGTAACGTCAAATCTGTTGTTAACTGAACCAGATGGAATGTCTCACCCCACGCCACAAATGTCACATGAAAATAGTAATGTTCTCCACACCACATAACATTTGAAACACTTATTACAAGTATGAAAGAGAATGAGCGTGGAACAATGCAGGGTGGGAAAATGGTCTCGTTATCTTGAATCCAATAATTAACATTCCACTGATTTTAAACCACTAAATAATCCTAGAATGGAAAAATAACGCCAAAAGGCAGTCCCGCCCCTCATTGTTCGTGAAGGTCGTAGAAAATGAGGGGGGCTGACACCCCCCCCCCCACCCCCTGTTTGACCCGCTCTGGGAGAAGTTGAGAAGTTTTTGGAGTCTTGGTGCACAAGTCTTTTTGGTCAGTCCGACCAACTCGCAGACGACTGTGCCAGGCAGGATGCCCACCTCACTCACCCGAGGTCACAAGGACACATCGGATGATCCCCGGCTGCCACTTCCTGCAAGCGCTCCGAGCCACCCTGCTCAGTCTGAGGGAAAGGAGGCGGACGCGCCCGCTCCGAACATCACCCGACAGACGTCCTACCTGAGAACTCGTCGGTCTCCTGTTTTTTCCTCCCTCCCTTCCGTCGAATCCACCTGCTCACAGTGCGGACCAGTCCGGCCAAACACTCGGGAGCCTGACTTGCCGGCTTCAAACGTGTTCCAGACACGTAAGTCCAACATTGCGGTCTACTTAAAGTCCGGATTAGTGCATATTTGTGTTTATATTAACGAGACCAAGAGTCCTCAGCTATATGCATTGGCTACACACCCATTCTGCTCATCTCATGTCACAAATCCCTTCCTTTGCCAATGTTTGTAGATACCTTGTTTGTTTTGTGTTTGTCTGTGTTTTATCCTGTACAAACCCCTTTTCATTATTAAATTTTCTATAAAATTCACCCCTTGCATTGATTATGTGTGTGTTTGGATTCGGAAAGAAACCTCGAGAAAGTCTAGAACTCAAAGTTCCTAAAATGTAGCCACCTTCCAATAAGGTTAAAAAAGGTTAAAGTTAAACTTGTAAAAATATGACGTGGTGCCCCTCATATCTATCAAATATCTTGATTTATAACGCTGTAATTTAAAATTACGATAACGCGGAAGTGACGCAGGCACCGCTTCCAACTCATCGTTTTCTTCTGAATTACCCACAATTTGAAAGTCCCCCAATAAACACTACAGAGTGCTGGCCCCATAGGGAGGTGGTACTAAGTTTTATACTGAACCCAAACACAAAACTCCCAATATCTTGCAATAAACCAAGACGGCAGCCGCCATCTTGGCAGGGTCATGTCTAGACACGTCCCCTGCTATCTAGATTGTAGCTATGTTGTCTATGTCTGAGCACATAGCGACCGAACACTGATTAACGAGAAATGAAGATTAGCCCTAGTGAAACTAGCGTTGTTGCATTGCATATTTTATTTGGATATCCGTTTTATGCGCTGCATGCTTTGAACTGTGGGGAGATTTCCTATGTAAAGTTCTGTTGAAAAGGCCTTCGAGGATCACGAACGGATCACGAATCCTGAGCGTTCGCACGGTCCTCGTCTTCTTCCCGCTATGCTCTGGAGTTGCAAACCAGACGAGCTATATGCCCGTTGTGGTGTTGTGAATTGTATTCTGAGTTTCGCTGTGTAAATAGGAGGTTTGGGAAGTCCCTGGTCACGAGAACATGTTCTATACCGAAAATCCCGTTACACGTCAGTCGAACTCTGAGCTAGAGTGCTAGCTCTTTGTGTGTGAAAAAACAATCACACACACGTGGCACCCACGACGGTCGCCATTTTCGCTTTATGTTAAAATCACACGCCTCTCACTGAACCCCTTTTGGTCATTTATAGACTAAAGGCTTCGTAATTTGTCTTCCATCTTCGAGAGACGTGACGTCATCATGACGTTGACCACCTTGGTATCTTCCTTCATGGCGTGATCCGTAGCATAAGCTCCAGGTTGTCCTCGAGTGCCCCTCGTGGACGTTCATCCCATCACGCAACTTCCGGGTATGTGACTGGAAACTTGCGCTGACGAACTCCGGCTCAAGCCGTTAGTAAGCCATTACCGATCGCGTGCTAAGCACCGTGTTCATCCAATAAACGTGGGCTTTCATAATAAGCACCGGCGTGTGTTTTTTGCGTGCTGATAAGATTCCGGTATGCGCTGCGCACACCGCGCTGCGCACACCGCGCAGCCTGTGGTCACCCGTTGCCGAGGCAACCGAACAACCCCGAGAGCTTGCCTGAATTCATGATCGTTAGAAAGAGCGTTTTTAAATTTAAAGCCTCGGTTTTCGCCGACGCCGCAATCGTTCTTTAAAGCATTATGCCTGGTATTTTTAACCAGTTTTGCACATTTACAACGTGAGACTCTTAACGAGTGTCACCGCCAGAAAGCGTCGGCACTGCTATACATATACAGCAACACCACCACCTTGCGCCAGTAAATGTGCACAACACCTTATGTCGAATTAAACTGACAACCACTTACAGTAACCACAGTTAATTAACGGCTCTCTTTGACAAAGTGGAGTTTATAAATTGATTGCTTGGCTGTTTTAATAACTCTGGAAGAAAAAGGAAAACTTGATTTGATTTACATTTTTCCAAAAAACATTTATTTTTTTGAAACTTTTCTTTTGGAATTATTTTTTTTTTAAATTATTTTCATTATGGATTTTTTAAATTCGTTTTTAAATTCTTTTTTTTATTTTATTTTTTAAAATTAATTAATTTACTTATTTAATTTAAGTTTTTCGGGGAAATTCTTTTTGGGAAAAAAAAAATATATATATTTTGGAATTTTTATTTCTTTAAATCGCTTCTTGTTTTTGATGCTTCTTCACTTGGCCTAAAAGCCACACCAGTACGAGGCATACAAGCAATCAATTAATTCACAAGTCTAATCATAAGTACATTTGACTTTTACCCGAAGTTAAATCACACTCAGCTCAAGGCCTAAATCGCTTCACCAATTGAATTGACTTGCAGTGATAGCCATCACACACCGTCAAATCAAGTTGCTTAACTAAATTATAACTAATAATAATTTGTTTACCCATCCATCCATCCATTCATCCATTTTCTACCGCTTATCCGAGGTCGGGTCGCGGGGGCAATAGCTTTAGCAGGGACGCCCAGACTTCCCTCTCCCCAGCCACTTCATCCAGCTCTTCTGGGGGGATCCCGAGGCGTTCCCAGGCCAGCCGAAGGATGTCGTCTCTCCAGCATGTCCTAGGTCGTCCCCGGGGTCTCCTACCGGTGGGACGTGCCCGGAACACCTCACCAGGCCAGACCCAGCCACATAATCTGGCTCCTCTCGATGTGGAGGAGCAGCGGCTCTACTCTGAGATCCTCCCAGGATGACCGAGCCCGGACATCCTGCGGAGGAAACTCATTTCGTCCGCTTGTATCCGGGACAGCTCGTGACCATAGGTGAGGGTAGGAACGTAGATCGACCGGTAAATCGAGAGCTTCGCCTTCCGGCTTAGCTCCTTAGGCTTCGCCTTCCGGCTTAGCTCCTTCTTTACCACAACGGATCGATACAAAGTCCACATCACAGCAGACGCTGCACCGATCCGCCTGTCAATGGAGTGTCTTTGAAAATTCAGCTGGCAGCCTGGAGGAATATACGGACACTGTCACATCCTATATCAGTTTCTGTGAAGATGTGTGTGTACCAACAAAGTCATTTCGCACATTCAACAACAACAAGCCGTGGTTCACTGCCAAACTTAAGCAGCTTCGCCAAGCCAAGGATGAGGCATATCAGAGCGGGGACAGGGTCCTGTATAATCGCGCTAGAAACCTGCTGACAGTTTAGCGCTAATGACTCTAAATCAGTCTGGCACGCATTCCAATCGCTGACAAATTACAAGCGACGATCCCCCCAAGATGAGAACAATAGCACACTAGCCAACGACTTGAATACCTTCTACTGCAGATTTGACAACCCCAACCTGGGAGCTGAATACACTCAAGAGATGATCGTGTAGAGATGATCGTGGACTTCAGGAGGCATCCTTCAGGGGGCGCCATGCGGCCACCTCACGGGTGGCAGCCTCACCAGTCACAGCTCACCTTTTCGACTAACCCCCGACTCTCCCTCCACCCAGCGCTGTTCCAGGTAAGAGACTTAGACAAAGTGGCACGCAACATTCCGAGTTTTGAACCTAAGCCAAATGGGTTACACGACACACCAGCGTACCTTGGAGACCTTGAATTCCACCTTAAATGATTCCCTTTTGCTACTATGGACGACAGACTGTACCTTATCAAAGTTTCATCTAGCCGTGAAGTCAGCAGCTTAATTGAACAACAACCGGCTCATGTGCTGGCCGATTACCCGGCCCTCTGCCAAACATTGTCTCAAGAATTTGTTGACCCAGAGGCCACAACCGGCGTATCTGCAGCCCTCACAGTTAAACAGGGGAGACTTGAGACACCCCAAGCTTATTACTGCCGGTTGCGTAAAGTGTACTTTGGAAATTTAAATGAGGCGAATATGGAGGAGGACAAAAATTTCAAAACACTGTTTGTCCAAAACCTACATCCTAACACCAGCCACCAGCTGGGCATTGCAGCGTGCCCGCGCACACTGTCCAGTGCCCAGTTGCGTGAACTGGCCTCCAATGGTTTTGCTAAACAAAAACACCCTGCCTCTAAAACCTCAGGTGTCTTCTTTACAAACGCATAACCACAGATGGAATTACAGGGCGCTACGTACAACGCACGTGTGACCGACACCACGTTCTGACGTTGTTAAACCCGACAATCAAAAGAAGTCATTTAACCCATACAACCAATCTCGGCCCGCGTACAACAACGGTCCTCGTAACCAACGCCAATTCAACGACAAATCAAAATCATGGAATGACCGCAGCTCTAATTCGTGCCAAACTTACATGTCAAAACAGGGTACACGTAACGATCTGCCTAAATCTGACTCGTCCAACCGAGACCCTAAAACGACAAGTGACAACCGGGAAAAGGGCTCCCGAACCAACAGCTCTCAAATGGAAATGAGTGCTGTGGCAGAAGAATTACCTGAGGTGCTCTGCAGCCTGTCCATAGACAAAAAGCGGGACCCATCATTATGACTTGGACTGACTGAGTCGAACAGGACCACAGAGGAGGCAATAGGTCAACCAGGTAACCTCCGCTGTTCCCCTAATGACCTGCCAAGTGCCTCTGTGACCCCGGCCGACTCTTCGACAACCTCACCTCGCCATAACCTTAGCAGACCACTTGGTGACTACCAACCCCTAAACTCCGCTCGTGCCGTCCTAATCGTCCGACGAGACCCAGGCGAAGCCCCTGACTCGCGTGACATCACATTACTAAATAACGTTTTGCCATTCCGACAGCTTTTGGGTGAACTAACCGCTAAAGGTACATCCCGAAAGTTCTATTTAGCCTTGAGCATGAACTTATCCAAGAAGCTCTGATTGACCCCGAAGCAGACATCACTGTTATGTCCCACGCTGTGTTCCATCAACTTCTGACATTGCTACAAGCCAGTGGCCGCAACCTTCAACTGCAACGCTGCGCGCTATCTGTGCATTTTCAGTAACTAATACCGAGCTAAACACCGTAACTATGCTCCACTGGACAATTGGCCCCATGACATTAGTCCACCCGGTCTACGTGTCTCCAGTTGAAACGGTCCTCCTGCTCATCGGCCAAGACCTGCTCTGCCGGTACGAGCCACTAATCGCTTACAAAAATCTTCAGCTGTGGGCGCAAGGTGGAACAGGCTTTACCACCACCAACCTGGGAACTGTCCTCAGGCCAGGGCCCAGGTTGGGACCACTCGGAGGATGGCGACCTGTCAGGCCGCACTCCTATCAAGTAACGACACCCCCATTGACGACATCCCAGAGTCCCCTGTAGCCACCTTGCCACCACTGAACCGACTTAGAGAACTTGACACGTTTCTCTGCCATCTTGTCCAACCACCTCACGAAGAGCGCTATGGCCCCAATGTTGCTGGTGGAATTAATTTGTATGACAGCCCAACAGACGACGTCATCCTGGCCTTGTGGGCTGACAAATCAGCAATCTCTCAGGCACCGTTTTGACAAACTACGACTTAAGCATCCTGACCTTCAGTTAACACCGTGCCACCATCTGCCGTCACTGCAGTGGGCGTATGTGCCCTAAACCTGCAATGGAACCATCGCTCGTTAACTCACTGCTTCCTAGTAGTCCCCAATTTGCCACATAAAGCTTATGTTGGCGCGGATGTACTTATCCGACTGGCCGTTCAAGTTGACAATATTAACAATATTTTGTGGTCGCACACTAATGGCGGCTCCGCCAACCGCGTTGTCCAACCGTTAAACCTTAAGTCGGGACAAACCATCCCCGAAGTTTTGAGCGAAGACGAAGTTATAGTAAAAGCGTCAACTATCAACTTCCCAATTCGACTGGTCGCGCGTGCTAACAGAGGCGTAACCGGTCCGCATGCGTTCTTTCAGCCTTCGCCGTAGTTTAATGACCTGGGTTTTTCACTGCATGCCACACCCCTCCTAGACGCTTCCCGAACAACTTTGCTGCTGATTCACAACCACATAGGGAACAACATTCACATCCCCAGATCCACGAGGCTTGGCCTCTTGATATGCTCCGACTTCCACGACTTCAATATCACGGTCCCTGTGATTGGTCACCTTCCACTAGACCACTTCCCATTGCCTAGCTCTGGTGGAGTAGATCTCACTGTTCCTTCGCGACACATTGCTCTCATTCCAGTGGGACCTACTGAGTGTGATGACATCATCAGAGTGGACCTGGCTACAGACCAACACCTGGTGATCCATGCGCTCAGTACAATCCCAGCTGCACCCGAAAGCGCGTCTCCCGCGACTTCACCCACTCCCTCAAACTCATCGTGAACCAACTCGCCTGCACCGGTAACACCGTGAGATAGTCGCCTGTTCCCTTATCCCAACTTTGAAACCCACATGCAGCAGATCCAAGCAGATGCTGACCCCCTAAGTTCCGAGGACGAACGACACCGTTTCCGAGAAGTGCTAACCAAACACGGTGCATCATTCGCTAAAGATTCACCAGACTGCAGCCTATCAGACTTGCACCCAGGCCGCACTCCGACCCATCGAATACAACCGCACCGAATACAGTCCCCACTCTTACAAAAGTGGGGACTGCACCTGCGATACCAAGCAGACCTGCCAGGGGTCGCTCCGGTGACACAGGACTTGCTCTCGACCTTTTGAGGCCACTGGACCCCCTAATAAATACAAAAATTGTGCCCTTCGAAAAGCAATTTGTGTACTCTACCCCTAAACATTGGCCTGCATTTTCAGCCATCACGCTGAGACTTCTCTACAGAGCTGGCCCGCTCCGTCGAGGGCCGCTAAGTCATCTTGCTTCTTCCGTGACTTTCACACAGACTCAGACTCCCCATGCACTTCTTCTCTGGAACTTGCAAACTCCATGCCATTTTAACCACCCACCTCTCCCTCAGGCCAGGCCCCTTGTTGGTCACCTGCAGCATCCACTGGTGATGTGAGCCTCCTTCTGTGCTGGTCCCCAGCCTTCCTCTTCTGTTCCACATTGTTCGTGATGGCGAAGTTACCTGCCTTTCTGTTGATTTTTCTGTGGCTCGCCGTGACCAGCACTTTTTCTCTTCTTCCTTTCTGCGCGCTGCGCAAGCTTAACTTCGGTTTCTCTTTAACTTTGCACCTGCGGATTCACATTATCGTGGACTTTGGTTATTGCGCCTCCATGAAGCGCACTTCACCGCCATTCGTGGCCTCACGGCGCGAAAGGGGGGGTCACACAACACTCCGCCCATGATGCACCATGCACAAAACGGAGGATGGTCCACACACTGAGACCGGACCGGTCAAGAAGGTCCAACCTCCGTGACAGCATCCTCGCCACGCCAAGGACTGCACCATGTCCGCCAACGCAGACGCCTGACCGAGACACTGGTGAAACCGAACGCGCTGCTCTGCCGCAAACCAAAAACATAATGACCGAAATAACAGGCATCCGCAGCACCCCCACCGGTGACGCGTGTAGCCTTAGTACCGTCGGGAAGTCCACCAAAACCAGCTACGCAGGAGCCTACGTAAGGCTATCCACCATGCCGCCTGCGACACCACTCACATGCTCCAGCAATTAGAAAAATTTGCCGGTACTCAGGCCGATCTCAGAGGAATCCCCAGACGTTCAAAGCATTTTGTAGGGGCTCATAGCTGCCGGCTCCCTTGGCACATTGTTTAGCATAGGTACCTTCACGGTTAACGCCATCAGCTTAAACATCGTTAAGAAACAAATTGGTGAACTCCAAACCGAAATTCCTAACATCCGACGCAACATGGAGAGACAAACGGCTAACCTCCAATTGTTAGGGGAGACGCTCAAGGCACTATCCTTGTCCTCAACACTCACAGTGTCATCCTGAACCAAACTATTGTCAGTGGTCCAAACGGATTATGCTCACACACAGATTGTTACCACATTGATGAATGACATGCGAAGTGAAACCTCTTCGTCCATAGACCACTTAGCAATGGGTAGAATCCCTCCGTACTTGGTTCCCCTGAGCTTAATCAAAAGCATCCTGTTTAAAGCTCTGGCAAGCCCCATTAGCCCTGCTCAAGCCCACTTGGATTTTTCCCTCGGGAGTTCCACTGTCCTGTATGTCAACCCTGAGTTCTGAGAAGTAGCCTTCCTTGTTACTCTTGCAATTATCGACTCCCGCAACATCTATTGCCTAAAAGACGTAATTAATGTTGGCACCTGGCAAAGCGACACATACGTCCGAATCAGTAATCCCACGGTAGTCGCCTATCACGATAGCAACCCTGATCTGTATCTGGCGTCAAATTTGCACGTGCATCCTCACCAAAGATTACCTGTGTCCCAGTAAGCCGTTCATCCAAGATGTAGCGGGTGGGATTTGTGGCCTGAAGCCCATGAAGGATGGGTCGCGGTGTAGAGCAGAAGCTCCACCTTGCTACCAGGTTAGTACTACTCATGCGGAAATTGTTGGGTCCAAGTGGCTAGTCAACACACCAGCCCTAAGCGCAACGCTGAGTTATGACCACCACGACATCATGACGAGACTCGCCCTGCCAAATCAAAACATGTGGCTCGACGTCCCCAAAGATGCCATTTTGCATATTGAGAACGTCGCCCGCTACCACCTGCCAACCGAAAATTATGAGCGCGAAATCGAGATTTCGAACTTTTTCGGACAGTACAAATTGGAAGTTGATCCTGAGACGCTTACACAGATTCAGTTTGAAAGAACTCAGGCGATTGACATCACCCATATTGACAGCACTTTACGCACTATTAGCACTGAGGACAGAACACCTGAGGAAAAGAACAACTGAACCCGACCTCAACCCCATAAAGAGAGGAGAGGAGGTCTTCCTTGACCAAAATGGCCCCCCCCCAGACCTTTCTACCCCCTTTTGAATCTAGACTAGAATTCAGCTCTCCCCAAGATTAGAACCTCTACTTGGCACCTTCCCTCTCCTTGATTGATTTGTCGGGTTCTACTCCTGACCGCTGTGCCCCCTACGTGCCAAGTTGGAGTTAGCTACCTTTTCTTTCTCTTTCTTTCTCTCCCATAGAGCCGCGTTGAGTTCTCTTATTTTTTTTTTATTTTTTTTTGTGATTTTTACTCAGAACTCTACACCTGGCGGCACGGTGGGCGACTGGTTAGAGCGTCTGCCTCACAGTTCTGAGGACTGGGGTTTAATCCCCGGCCCCGGCTGTGTGGAGTTTGCATGTTCTCCCCGTGCCTGTGTGGGTTTTCTCCGGGCACTCCGGTTTCCTCCCACATTCCAAAAACATGCATCCTAGGTTAACTGACAACTCTAAATTGCCCGTAGGTGTGAATGTGATTGCGAATGGTTGTTTGTTTGTATGTGCCCTGCGATTGGCTGGCAACCCGTTCAGGGTGTACCCCGCCTCCTGCCTGATGATAGCTGGGATAGGCTCCAGCACTCCCGTGACCCTTGTGAGGATAAGCGGCTCAGAAAATGGATGGATGGATGCGAGTAAGTGTAATGCAATTATATGTTTATAAGAATATCTGAATGTGTATCTGTAATGGGACGTATCAAATAAAAGTGTATGCAGTGTTGTGTAAGCGTGCAGCCAGTCATTTCTAACAACTCCCGCTGTTGAGGTGGCCCAAACGGTTATTATCGGCCTAATCATTGAAGTTCTACCTCGACCAGAATAAAACAACCGGGCAATAGAGGTTTGTACGGTCGACAGGTTATACCCGGGCTGCAACTTTTCTTTGTTCTCTTTTCCTAACCTCTAACAATGTTCATGATTTGATTTAAAAAAATAATAATCAGGTTACTCACAAATTAGGGTGTAACCCGTCTCCTGCCCAATGATAGCTGGGATAGGCTCCAGCACGCCCGCGACCCTAGTGAGGAGAAGCGGCTCAGAAAAAGGATGGATGGATGGAACTCTACACCTAGGTAATGGTCGCCCTTAGTTTTAGCTACGCCCAATGCCCCGTATCTCTACTCTCCCTGCTATCCCAATAGCCACACCAACACACATCCATCCTGACCCATATACACATATAGGCTGACCTTATTTTGGAAGTTGCCATGTTGTAGCCATAAGGGTGGTGATATGCACTAAGGTTGTACTTTACTTGTACTGCGTTGTTGTGTGTGTGTTCCTGCCAACCTGTGCCATCTTTCAACGAGACGTCGCCTTCATCTGCCATCGAGCCGGATCAAGCCGGCGAAGGGGGGATATGTAGCGGACATGCTACGCAAAAGATGCCACCTGGCACCCCAGCCTCGCACTACCGCCGCTCCCTGCCGAGGTAGACTGTAACTCCAGAGTCACATGCAGACTCTAAACGGATTAACACAATAGACTATCTTCAACAAGACACAGACATTTGCTTTGCCATGCCGACGCTAAGTGAATCATGTGTGCCCGGGACCTCAAAGGGGAGACCCAAGGATGCTGGGTTCGCCCCCGCACGCTAAGTTTATTAACTCCCCGCCAGTCGAAGGATTGGAACCTCCACCCTTCTGAGAGCTGCTACTTGGGAGTTGGAACAGGCAACAACGACACCCTCGGGCGACGGAACGACACTACAGACAGGGGTTCATAAGACAGTCTGTGACTCGACCGTGAGTCAATATTTTAAGAACTTTACATGAACGCCAATAGTACTGTATTGCTGCAAACTTGAATGTCAAACGTCAAATCTGTTGTTAACTGAACCAGATGGAATGTTTCACAGCTCTGAGGACAGCGACAGCAGATAAATAACAGATCATAGAAGTAAACCACAAGATCATAGTCTCACATACTCATACTCCAGGTCTCTCAGACTGTCTCGCGGCATCAAGCAGATTTTACCCAAAGAGGGAGTTGTTCTTAAAATATTTTCCATGAAAAGATTCAAACAGATTTAACAGACAAATGTGCCCACAAAGGTAAATATGTATGTATGTATATAAATACACAAACGTTAAACAGTCAAATCATACAGCGAGTACACAGTCTTCTGTTTTCATGGAAACCCACAGACTCTCAGCTACAATAATTGGTCAGACCAATTTTTTTTCTGTGTTGCAGAAACAGAAAGCAATTTTATAATTGACTGTTTTTGTGAAATATTGTAATATATATGAATAAGAACAGTGTAGTATGTATGAGTGGTTAAAGTGTTAATTTTGAAAGCAAAAAAAAAAAAAAAAAGATTTAATGATAAAACAATCTGGGGTAGCCGGCACAGTGAGCGACTGGTTAGCACATCTGCCTCACAGTTCTGGGTACTGGGGTTCAAATCCCGGCCCCACCTGTGTGGAGTTTGCTTGTTCTCCCTGTGCCTGGGTGGGTTTTCTCTGGGCACTCCGGTTTCCTCCCACATCCCAAAAACATGCATGGTAGGTTGATTGAGGACTCTAAATTACCCGTAGGTGTGAATGTGAGCCGTAATGCCTAATATACACAAAATTAGGAGTGGCTGGCTTGACTTCTTTTCGAGTGGAGGCTGGCTTTGACCGCAGTTGAGAACTGGAGGTGGCGTTATTGCTTTGAGGATGCAGCGCCACTCGATAGCTTGGTTGGTTGCTATCTCTAAATCTCAAAACTGGTTAAAAATACTAGGCAATAAAGCTTTAAAACAAAATCGCGACATCAGCGTTTTGACAAAATGAGCGAAAACAGAGGCTTTTAAATTGACAAAAGTACAATCGCCATCATGGGTGACTGCAGTAGCTGAGCGGCTAGTTAGTCAGCTCGCGAGGGACGGTCGGTTGCTAGGTAATGTGTGCCGCAAGGTTGCACGGCACTCACGGTGGAGCGCTCACTGAAAATCAGTGCACAACGAAAGCTTAAACAAGCAGGGAAAGCACTTGGCAGTGCTATCGGCAAGCTCAAGTTTATTATTTCAAAAGCAACGACCAAGAATGAACACGATGTCTCAATGTGTGTTCATTAACAGCTTCCTAGCGGCTGAGCAGCGGCTAGGCGGCTAACAGCTTCCCGGTAGTCTACCGGAAGTTGCGTAATCGCATGAACATCCACAAGGGGGCACTCGAGGACAAACCGAAGCATATTCAATGCCAAAAAGAATCGAACCAAAGTGGCGACCTCACGATGAAGTCACGTGGAATGTTCTCTCAACAATGACAGCGAATTACGGACGCCTTGAGTCAGACCAAATTGTGTCCTACGCAGGGGCGTCTTGGTTATAACAAAGCAAAAATGACGACCGTCACGGATGCCACGTGTTTTCCCAAACACTTTACCTCGGAGCCTGACTTACACACAGTAGGCATTCTTAATGTAGAACGCATTTAACTGTAACCAGTGACTTTCCAAATCTATTACGCAGCGAACCTCCAAATAAAATTCCCCACAACTATATAACTTGTCCGAATAGCTACTCCGGTGTACGGGGAAGAACTTACGTAGGAAAACTTACCACAGTTCAAAGTATGCAATGCACAAACAACGGATATCCAAATAACATTTAACAATGGAATAAACTCACCCCAGGTAAACATTCGTAAAGCAGGTCAAACGTGTGATGTAGGTGTGAAGTGAGAGTGTGCAAGTGACTATACGGAAGCTGGAAGTTCCCGTTACCGTTATTTTGAACCCATATATGCACCAATCTGTACTTTAGTGGACCGCACGGACTTACGTTGCGTGTGACACAATTTAGGCAGCCTGGTCGATCGCCCGGATGCTTGGCCAGGGCGCCGGAAAAGGAAGGTTTGAAGAAAAAGGAGAAAGACAAAAAAAAGGGAAAAAAGGAAACAAATAAATAAACTTCAGGTGGAGGACGACCGAAGCCCTTGAGTGGAGCTGGTCGCCACGGGCTGGGTGCTTTGCACTGTCACGCACACACACCCTGTTTAATCTATGCAATGAGTGTTTCAATTTTTTGTGGTTGCTGAGAGCATTTAATATTTGCAATGTGGCATTTGTGTTGTGTGGGGTGAAGCGCCTCATCTGGTTCAGTTGACCAACAGATTTGACATCAGACATTCAAATTTGAAGAAATACAATCACTGGTGACACTGGTGTGGTGGTAAACACTGGAGCATTCATGCAAAGTTTTTCAAATATCAAAACAGACTTAAATTCGGTGAAAAATGTCACTCGTGATTTCGCAGTTGCAGTAACTCTCCACCGCCTGTGGGTGTCGCTCGTGTTCCATCAGTTGTCCCAGTGGGCTTGGCAGCTCCCTGCATGCAATGTTTGAATATCAAAAGAACATCGTCTTGTTAAAAAGGCGGTGAATATTGATTCCATTGTTGTCAAACTGTCGTGAACAGTCACACTTAAAAAGCGGATTTCTGAAATTATTGGTCATCAAGTCAGTTTGCAGAAAAAGGTCTTTGTTGGTGAGACCCTTCAGACTGGCTGGGGGGGTGACTGACTGTTAATTAGTTTAGCGTCCGGGTGAGAAACCAGGTTCCCTGTGTCTCTACTTTGTTGACGGAGTCCGCTGCATGTCAAATTGACACGTTGAATATCATGTGTCAAAGGGGGGTCAGAAGACAAAGACATATTAATACGTTTTCGTTTTTTTTTTTTTTTGTTTGTTTGTTTTTTTTTAATTGTAAGAGTGGTTTTGGCGCAGCTCGACAATACACTGTAATTTTCATACTACTGAACGTGTTTATTGAAGTGTCATCATCAAAATGTCATCTGTTGTGTTGGCTCTGTGATAAAGCTGTCTGCACTGTTTTTAAAATTGAGACAACAGCATATGAAACGTAACCATGAATCTTATGAGAATTGTCACTTGTCCAGAGTCAGTGCTTCTAAATAAATTAACAAACCCAACTCAGTGATTTAATTAAAGTAGAGGACACAGGAGGAATGCATATTTTGCTCACATTACTTTTTTTTTAAGCATGGCAACATTTTCATGTCATGTGTTATTCCCTTAATTATGAATCTCTTTCATTCTCCTTTAGCCCATTAGGTACTAATCTATCTATATTTGACCAACAGAAAACAGTCTTGGCTTTTGCTTGTGTTCTCTTAAGAACCGTAGGTGTTACTAGGCTGTCACCTAAAAGCACACAGCATAGTTTGTTCAGAAATAAAGTTTAGTTAAATTCAGTTTTAAACAATTCAGTGCAATCAATGCAATTAATCATAATCTCAGTTGTTGTTCATTTAACTTTTATAAGGTATGAAGAATTTTTTTAGGGTTAGGATTTATGGGGAAAAAATTGTGAAAAAACATTATTACCACTACATTATACTGTATGTTGCGACTGGAGCAAGATTGTATGACTTGACTTACGACTTGCTGAAACGAAGTAATCACTTCACTCGACTGGCTTGAAATTTAGTGGCGTCTCGGACTGACTTGCTTGATTTTTTTCCCCGCAGTAACTTGGGACTTGTTTGAGACTTGAAGGTTATGACTTGCGACTTGCTTGTGACTTGCACATATGTGACTTACTCCCACCTTTGTTTGTATACAAATAGTTGTGTCTCTGGAGTGCCCGCACGCCACTGTTAATTTTTATTTAGTTTTAGTCAAAGTATTTTGACTAAAATGTAATTTCATTTTAGTCATAATTTTATCTAAATTGTTTTAGTTTTTGTCTAGTTTTAGTTGACAAAATACCATAACATTATAACCGACAAAAACACCAGTAGATTAAGTCGACCAAAAAATAAATAAATTTTAAAAGATAATATGTAAACGTTTTTAATGTCATTCCATTCAGCGAGAGCAGCATTTCTCAAAGTGTGCTCGTAGGTAGCAGTGGTAAGAACCACCAGTGACGTGCGGGCTGCCTATGAAGGAACCACTGAATTAAATAAGTTAACTTCAATACATTTCAGTTAATCTTTTCTAGCCAAAAAGATTCTGCTGCACTTAAGGTTCCTAAGAGCACAGTGGCCTCCATAATCCTTAAATGGAAGATATTTGGGATGACCAGAACCATTCATAGAGCTGGCCGTCCTGCCAAACTGAGCAATCGGGGGAGAAGAGCCTTGGTGAGAGAGGTAAAGAAGAACCCAAAGATCACTGTGGCTGAGCTCCAGGAATGCAGTCAGGAGATGAGAGAAAGCTCTAGAAAGTCAACCATCACTGCAGCCCTCCACCAGTCGGGGCTTTATAGCAGAGTGGCCCGATGGAAGCCTCTCCTCAGTGGAAGACACATGAAAGCCCGCATGGAGTTTGCTAAAAAAACACCTGAAGGACTCCAAGATGGTGAGAAATAAGATTATCTGGTCTGATGAGACCAAGATAGTAATGTTTGGCCTTAATTCTAAGCAGTATGTGTGGAGAAAACCAGGCACTACTGATCACCTGTCCAATACAGTCCCAACAGTGAACCTTGGTGGTGGCAGCATCATGCTGTGGGGGTGTTTTTCACCTGCAGGGACAGGATGACTGGTTCCAATCGAAGGAAAGATGAAAGCAGCCAAGTACAGGGATATCCTGGACAAAAACCTTCTCCAGAGTGTTTAGGACCTCAGACTGGGCCAAAGGTTCCCCTTCCAACAAGATAATGACCCTAAGCACAAAGCTAAAATAACGAAGGAATGGCTTCAGAACAACTCCGTGACTGTTCTTGAATGGCCCAGCTAGAGCCCTGACGTAAACCCAATTGAGCATCTCTGGAGAGAACTGAAAATGGCTGTCCACCAACGTTCACGATCCAACCTGACAGAATTGGAGAGGATCTGCGAGGAGGAATGGCAGAGGAGCCCCAAATCCAGGTGTGGATTTGGGGCAGGTGTTTTGGGAATGATGTGTTGCATCATTCCCAAAAAGACTCATGGCTGTATTAGCTCAAAAGGGTGTTTCTACTAAATACTGAGCAAAGGGTCTGAATACTTTTTTAAATAGATCTGCAAAAATGTCAACCATTCTGTTTTTTTCTGTCAATATGGGGTGCTGTGTGCACATGAATGAGGGAAAAAAACTTAAAATGATTTTAGCAAATGGCTGCAATAAAACAAAGAGTGAAAAATTTAAGGGGGTCTGAATACTTTCCGTACCCACTGTATACGAGCCTTCATTTCTCGGATAAACGCCGAATTTGGCAACCAGTGCAGCCATGGGAGCGGAGCTGCGTGAGAATGCGAGATATGTTCATGGACACTGCGTAATGGGAGTGAATGTGTTCTTTGATAGTTCTTTTGGAATACACTACATAACTGTAAAAATGTATTACTAGGAAAACTATTATTTGTACAAGAATGCTTCAGTTAAAATTCTGTACTATCACACTGTGATAATATGAATTTATTTTGTCTTGTAATATAAGAACTGATAAAATATTTGTTAATATAGTCAGCCAGAGCTGCGAGAAATGCAAACTTATCAATGTCCTTTTACCCTTTTGTTCCTGTCATACTGTGTTGCATGTTTTTCTTTGCACATTGAGGACAAATGTCCCGGTTTTGTTTTAATTACTCATTTTTAAAAAGACCAGTCATGCAACACATTTTTCCTCATGCTTTTGAGATTGTAAGACGAAAGCTGCAGCTGGCTACTAGTGTGGACTGAATGGGTGACAACAATGGGAAAATGAAATGCCAGTATTTTGAGGGTGGAACATATTGTCAGCAACATATTGACAACAAAACAAACTATGAACTAGTTAATTTGTGGAATGGTGAATTTAGTTCAAAAGTTTGAATTATGAACTATGAACTGGACTAGTTAATTTTTGGAATGGTGAACTTAACTTTGAACTAGTTTGCGTAGAAAATGAACTTTCCCAACACTGAAAAAAACAGCTGGCCTGGAGAATGGTGAAGGAGTAAATTGGTGTATCTGATAAGTATATTTATGTTAAGTATATTTATGTTAAGATGGCTGCTGGGGTGCAGCCACACAGTTTGGCAGGTACTGTGCGTTTGCTTACAAAGTCATCCAAAGATCAAATAGGACCATGGATTATGCTATCAACGTATTCCTTTGCTGTTTGGATAACCCTCTATCTTCTGCTAAATTCAACATGTCCAAGAAAAAGGGGCATTCTAACCTTGTATCCAGCCAGATGGAGTCAGCACATGCTATTCACAAGGGTACTGGACTATGGCCATGCTAGGCCACCCCCAGGTGAGCAGAAACAGGCTGTCACAGGCAAACCACTCCTGGGTGTTTTTAATCTCTTGCTGATACTTCTTTTGGCTGGTGATGTTGAACTAAACCCTGGGCCACTGCTAGCTGGGCCTCCACCTCTGCTACCTGGGCCGACATCACTGCCAACTGGGCCTTTACCTCGAGCAGCCGGGCTAACACCAATGCTAGATCAGCTAACATCATTGCTAGCTAAGCCTCCACCTCTACCGGCTGGGCCTCCACCACTGCCACCTGGGCCAACACCACTGCTAGTTGGGCCAACACCACTGCTAGTTGGGCCTCCACCACCGCGAGCTGGGCCTCCACCATTGCCGGCTGGGCCTCTACCACTGCTAGGTGGGCCTCCACCACTGCTAGCTGGGCCTCTACCACTGCCACCTGGGCCAACACCACTGCTAGTTGGGCCTCCATCACTGCTAGCTGGGCCTCCACCACTGCTAGCTGGGCCTCTACCACTGCCACCTGGGCCAACACCACTGCTAGTTGGGCCTCCATCACTGCTAGCTTGGCCTCCACCACTGCTAGCTGGGCCTCCACCACTGATAGCTGGGCCTCCACCTCTGCTAGCTGGGCCTCCACCACTGCTAGCTGGGCTTCCGCCTCTGCTGGTTGGGCCTTTGCCTCTGCTAGCTGGGCCTCTACCACTGCCACCTGGGCCAACACCACTGCTAGTTGGGCCTCCATCACTGCTAGCTGGGCCTCCACCACTGCTGGCCGGGCCTCCACCACTGCTGGCCGGGCCTCCACCACTGCTAGCTTGGCTTCCACCACTGCTAGCTGTACCTCCACCACTGCCGGCTGGGCCTCCACCACTGCCGGCTGGGCCTCCACCACTGCCGGCTGGGCCTCCACCACTGCCGGCTGGGCCTCCACCTCTGCCGGCTGGGCCTCTACCACTGCCGGCTGGGCCTCCACCACTGCCGGCTGGGGCCTCCACCACTGCCGGCTGGGGCCTCCACCACTGCCGCCTGGGCCTCCACCACTGCCGCCTGGGCCTCCACCACTGCCGCCTGGGCCTCCACCACTGCCGGCTGGGCCTCCACCACTGCCGGCTGGGCCCCCACCACTGCCGGCTGATGCGGAAGCTGGGAGCGTAAAGCTATATGCAAACATTGCCAATAAAAGAAACAGGGGGCTTCCAAACCCCGCAATACTAAAGCACCGGAAATGCAGGGTGTTCCAAACCGTTAATAACTCTAAATTAATATGGGACTCAACACGTAAACCAAAAGGCATTATTTGTGCACACTTAAATATACGAAGCATTTTAACAAAAAGTAATCAGGTCAAACACCTTCTCACTGACTCAAATATTGACTTCCTCTGCCTATCTGAGACATGGCTCCATGAATCTTCGCCCTCAGCAATACTATCTGTACCTGGTTATAAAATGTTTAGAAATGACAGACAGGGTTCTAAGGGAGGAGGTGTTATGATTTATGCCAAGGACACTTTTAATTGTAATGAAATACATGTTACATATGAGAATGGATTAGAATTTCTTGGACTAACTGTTTCTTTGTCACAGCAAATGTCTTTTATTCTTGTAGTTATTTATAGGCCACCCTCATCAAATGCCGCTTTTTATGAAAAGCTGGAAATTTTACTGAAACAACTCAATCTTGCAAAAGAGGTGATAATAATGGGTGACCTAAATGTTAATTGGAAAGTTAACAAAGTTAGGAAACAATTGAAAAGGGTCATGGATGATATGGATATGACTCAGGTAATTAATGGCGCTACGAGAATTACAAACTCCACCCGAACTCAGATTGATCTAGCTTTTACTAATAGGCCAGAAAGGATCTTGAAGCCATACAATATGCTCACAGGATTGTCTGATCACGATCTTATAATGGTCACAAGAAAATTAAATAAAAAGCGCTTCAAACCCTTGGCCACCACTGAATCCAATAGGATACCAAAACATGAACAACAAAATTTCCAAGATTCTATCCAAGAAGTAAACTGGGATGTATTACTTGCTGGTAAAAATTTAGATGAGGATTGTTCTAAATTTGCCAACAAAATACAAAAAATTATTATACAATTTACACGGATAATTAAACTAAAAGCTAGAAAGAATGGCCTTCCTTGGTTAAACACATTTATTCTGAAACTGATGAAAGAACACGATCATTCCTTGAAATTGTCGGTCAAATCAGGATACAATAGACACCACTTTATTTCACTGAGAAATAGGGTAGTGAAAGAAATAAGAAAATCTAAAGCTGACTTTTTCATTACTGCTTTGAATAGTGCGAAGGGAAATTCAAAAATAACCTGGAATTATATTAAAAAACTCTTGGGTAATACACATAATAACAAAACAAAACTAATGCAAATTAAATTAAATGGAAACATCCTGACGGAACCTCAAGTGATGGCTGATGCTTTTAACAACTACTTCATTGAATCTGTGTCAGAAATCTCTTCTAAGTTTGCAGTAAAACAAAGGAAGGAATACCCTGCATTGTCTGCAACGCAGTTCTTTACTATTACTTAGACCAATGTTATCGATTTAATTCATTCACTCAAACCATCTAAGGCAAAGGATGTTTTTGGAATGGACACGAACATGCTCAAAGATCTAGGTTCAACTCTTGCTACTCCTATTGCCTCAATCATTAATCTTTCAATTTCATCTGGTCACTTTCCAAAGGCCTGGAAATCTGCTATTGTTACCCCTGTCTTTAAATCCGGTGACTCAAATTGTCTGAATAACTACCGACCTATAAGCATTCTTCCGGCCATTTCCAAAGTTGCAGAAAAATGGGTGTCAGAGCAGATTGTCCATTATTTAAACAGCAGCTCCCCCTCTCTCCACGCCATGCAGTTTGGTTTCAGATCCAAGCATTCCACTGAAATGGCTACATGCCTCTTCATTGAGAAATTAAAATCTTCTCTCGACAAGGGTGGAGTTGTAGGGGCGGTGTTCTTGGACCTCAGGAAAGCTTTCGATACAGTAAATCACTCTGTTCTTCTTACCAAGCTCTCAAAATTTAACTTCTCTCACAAAGCTGTGAGCTGGATTGAATCATATCTGCATGACCGAACACAATCTGTATCAGTTAACAACTACAGATCAGAGTCTCTTAGGCTAACATCTGGAGTCCCTCAGGGATCAATATTAGGCCCCCTTTTATTAAGTCTTTAATATCAACGATTTGCCCACTGTTTGTTCTGAAGCAGAGTGCGTAATGTATGCAGACGACACGGTTTTCTTTGTTCATGGTCGCTCCAAAGATACTGTTGCTGCTAAACTCACTAATACAATGTCCTGTGTCACAACTTGGTTGCAGGAGTGCTGTCTACAGCTAAATGTTTCTAAAACTGTCGGCATGTATTTCACTAAAACAAATAGAGTATCACCTGACCCCGACATACTTGTTAATGGAGAAAAAATGCAAATTGTCAGCCAATACAAATATTTTGGGTTAATAATAGATTCACAGCTTTCCTTTAAAGCCCATATTGACAAATTGTGTAAAAATATCAAATTAAACCTCGCAAATTTTCGTGCAATTCGAAATGAAATGTCAACTGAAGCCGCAAAAATTTACTTATATTCAATGATTCTTAGTCACTTTAACTATTGCATAACCAGTTGGTCCCAGGCTGATCAGAATGCAAAAAAAAACATTGGAAGTTTTGTACAAACAAGTAATTAAAGTGATGGATAAAAAACCAAGGCACTATCATCACTGTGCAATTTTAAAAAAATACAGTCTTTTAAACTGGGACAGTCTTCACATATTTGCAGATTTAAATTTGATTTATAAAGTACTGCATGATTTGGCTCCAGCTCCTCTGGCTGAGTTCATCAGCCAAAGAAACAGCTCTGAGCGTGTCACTCGAGGCTCTGTCAGAGGTGACTGTCTCATTCCTCTGTACAGGAGCACTTTCAGTAAGTCAGCCTGGTCAGTGAGGAGCACTGGTGAGTGGAACTCAGTACCTGAGGAGGTTAAACTGCTTACAACATACAAGGCCTTCACAAAAAAACTGAAAATGTGGTTAGTTAACACCTATAGCTGCCAACACTAAAAGACAAGTATGTTATGATGTTTTTTTTTTTTTTTTTTTTTGTTATGATCAAATGATTTGTGGTTTTATTCTCTCTTAATAGTAAGTCTTTATGTATCCTGTTTTATATTATATTGTCTTGTAGATGTATTTTACTGCTTTTTTACATCATGGCCAGGGGACTACAGATGAAAACTAGCCTTCTGGCTAATTCTGGCTTTTTTAACCATGTGTATTTCATGTGTTTTATGAAATTGCATTGTCCCCTTTCAAATAAACTGATTAATAATAATAATAATGTTACTTGTTTACAGTTGTCGGTTGTACTTTACTGTGAATCGGTTACGTGTGGCACGAATGAACCAAAGTTGCGTTAGGTGTGCCCACAACTACCGCGATCAAACTCGTGTGAGTACGCAGTAAACGCAACATTGTTTGTACGGCCTTGATCCTTGGGATATTTTGACAAAAAACATGTCAAAGGCATGTTATTAAGACACCAGGGAACTGTTTTGAATTGTCGGGGGGAGCATAATGTTGTTTTAAATTTTCACTTCGTAACAAAAGCAAAATGAAACCAATTTCAGCTTTAATATGAATATGTAAGTTTACCTGTAACTTTACATGATGTAGTAATAGTTTCTAACTAAAAGGTGAGCTCCCTCTTATGAACCGCTAACATTTTGAATAGTACAGACACGAAGGAACCTCAGAGCTAGAAGTCTTATGATTAATATGACTGATAACTGCTTCATCATAGATTTGGCTGATGTGATGGTAACAAAAGGCTCTCTGATCTTGAAAGTTTACAGACTATTGTTAACTGTTACTATTTTGAACAATCTGGTGTTTTTTCTCAAAAGTAGCTTTGAAGATGCTGGCTCTGTAGTACTGCAGCTCTTTTATGCTCTCCCTGATGTCCTCCAAGGCTCTGAAACAGAAAACAAAATTCCTGCTTTTTGAATGATCCTCTAAATCTTGAGGTTGAATATTAAAAACAAATTTTAAGTCATTTACAAAGCAAAGGTTTTTAATATTGAGAAAAAAATATTAGAAATAGCAAATCCTGATGAAAATAATTTTAAAATAAGTTAATCTTTATGAAAATGGTAATTGTTTACAAATTTGGAAGCATTATTTGTCTCAATATCTAAAAATAATACTGATGTTCCTTTATTGTGTGAATACTGAGAGGCAGGTATTCAACATCAATTGTATTTATTTCATATTATTTCACCAGGATAACTTATTAAGATTAAAAACCTCAAGCGTTTCATGGCAGCATCCTATTTCACACCATTCACAAATAAAGGGGGAAGGCAGGAATTAACAAGAGCCTGAAGGTTATCGAACCCCCACATTAGGCATGGGACGGTAGGTATCAGATTCTGATGGTATGATAACCTTGAGCAAACATACCACAGTATCACTGTATTTAAATTACAGCTCTAAAATCTATTATTTAAAAAAATTGGGGTAAATAAAAACTTTTTTCAATTGAACACAATCTGTTATTTTTAAACAAAATATGTAATATTTGGTACATTAATAAACATGTTCCATGTTAAGTTTCAATAAATAAATAAATACATACACTGCCACCAGAAGGTATTCCCACCGGTTCACGTTTTCCACATTTTGCTCAGACTTAATCTCAAACTGATTTGAGTATAGTTTTATTCTTAAAAGAAAATCTACATAAAATATCCCATAATGACAAATAAAAACAAATCATCAGACATTTGTGTAAATTTATTTAAAAAAACTTGCACATTCAAACATAATAGGTACATAAATGTTCACACCCTTTGCTATGACACTCAAACTTAAGCTCAGGGGTATCAGATTTCCACTGATCATCCTTGAAATGCTTCTACAACTTGAACAGAGTCCACCTCTGATAAATTCAGTTGATTGAACATCATTTGAAATGGCACGCACCTCTCTATAAGGTCTCATCATTGGGAGTGCATATCAGCCTAGAAACCAAGCAATGAAGTCAAAGAAATTGTCTGTGCAGTCTAAGGAATTGTCTGCAGACCTCCGAGACTGGATTGTGTCAAGGCACAAATCTGGGGAAGGATACAAAAGAATTTCAACAGCATCGAAGGTCCCGAAAAGCACTGTGATCTCGATTAGTCAGAAATGGAGGAAGTTTGGAACCACTGAGACCCTTCCTAGATCTGGCCGTCTGACCAAGCTGAGTAACCGTGGAAGAACGGCCTTGATCAGGTAGGTGCACAAGAACCCTATGGTCAATAACGCAGAGCTCCAGTGTTCTCTTGTGGAGAGAGGAGAACCATCCAGAAGGTCAACCATTGCTAACGCACTCCACCAATCAGACCTTTATGGTAGAGTGGCCAGATGGAAACCACTTCTCACTAAAAGGCACATGGCAGGCTGCTTGGATTTTGCCAAAAGGCACCTTAAGCATTCTCAGACCAGCAGAAACAAAATTCTCTGCTCTGATGAAGCCAAAATAGAACTTTTTGGCCTGAATATCTGGAGAAGAAGAGGCACTGCTCATCACCTGGCTAACACCATCCCTACTGTGAAGCATCGTGGTGGTACCATCATGCTGTGGGGCTGTTTTTCTTCTGCAGGAACTGGACAACTCGTCCGCATAAAGGGTAAGATAACAGCTGCCAAATATAGAGAAATTCTTCAAAAGAACTTGCTCCAGAGTGCTCTGGAACTCAGACTAGGGCGTTGATTCACCTTCCAACAAGATAATGACCCAAAGCACACAGCCAATATAACAAAGGAGTGGCTTCAGGAGCAGCCAGTGAATGTCCGTGAGTGACCCAGCCAGAGCCCGGACTTGAATCCAATTGAAAATCTCTGGAATGACCTAAAAATGGCTGTCCACTGATGCTGCCCATCCAACCTGACTGACCTTGAGAGGATCTGCAGAGAAGAATGGGAGAAAATACCCCAAAACAGGTGTGCCAAGCTCGTACAGACATACCCAAGAAGCCTTGAGACTGTGACTGCTGCCAAAGGTGCTTCAACAAAACATTAAGCCAAGGGTGTGAATACTTAGGTACATATTATGTTTACATTTTTATATTTTCAATACATTTGTACAACTGTCTGAAAATATGTTTGTTTTTTTTCAGATTTTATTTTATGTAGCTTTTTTAAAAAAAAGAAAACTATACTCAAATGAGCTTTAGAATAAGTCTAACATAACAAAATGTGGAAAAAGTGAATGCGTGTGAACACTTTCTGGTGGCACTGTACATACATAAATATTTTTTTTAACCTGTCCTGTTCAGCTGCACGGCCATGCAGAATGGTGGATCTGTATGCCATTTGTGCTGCAACAGTTTTGCTGTGCAACAGGGGAGTTTGAAATACTCCTTCTGCTTATTTTTTAAAAAATTTTATTACTCTTATGTCTATTGAAAATGTTGCCGTACAGAAAAGGGACAAGGGGAATAGGGGTGCAAAACACAGCAGAACAATAGTTAGACAGTCTAGATATTTGACCACAAGTAATGTTGCAACAGTCAAATCATGTTCTTATTTGTGGATGGGGTTACACCCGTTGAGGACATGCAACAACTAACCAATAGAACAAGATGAGAGAGGACAGAAAAGGACAGGAGAGGACAGGATGTGGGAAATGAGCGAGGCAGTGCTACTGATGAGTGGTGCATGGTAAATACATAAATATTAACACTTAGGGAATCGCAATGTCCCATCAGTAGGTAGCTATTTTTACAACGGACCCGAGGGCTACTCATGTGGTCCTTGGGGTCTACCTGGTGCTTGCAGGCACCATATTGGTGATTCCTGCGCTTACATAGTGCTACAAGAAATATATAAAATACATAAATGTAAGAATGTACGAATAAACTTTTGACTATTTTAGGCTTTTAACATTTTTCTAACAAAAACTTTAAAGTAAAAAAAACAAATAACTACAAAAAAATATAAATAAAAATTAAGCACAAACAAAACAAAACAAATCAGCATCCAGATAACTTGCCTACAGATAAGATTGGCATTGAGAAACACCAAGTACCTCAAGCTTTGGCGAGATGATCCAGTTTCTACTATCTGGATATGATCTGTCCTGCTTTTGAGAAGATTCTCTCCTATGCACATTCATTATATGTGCAGCAAGTCAGCAACAGTTCCATTCACTGGCACCGTCATTAATTCTTTTTTTTCTGAATTTGTATTGTCAATAACATTGAAATATGTCCAGATGATTCTCCGATTCTTGCTGCCGTCACTTGTTGCCTTATGAGTGCGTTCGTCTCACAATTAACCCACTCGTTCCCTTATCAGCGCGTTCGTCTTACGTTAACCGAGAAAAAAAAAAGGCTAGGCTGCTCGGCGCTCCATATTAACATCAAAGAGGCTGATTGTTTAGCGTGTGACAGTCTTGCTTTTGCAAGCAGTCAATCATATTGCAGCACCCCCAATCCCCACAAAAAAGCTAATTACCGGTAATGGACAGCAAAGCAGTTATTGAAACCTTGACTTTAACTGCGGGATACCTTCAAAACAGTAATCGGCCCATGCCAACCCCAGACCACACAGAGATCAGCAGAGTGTTGTACCAGAACGAGTTCAATGAACGAAAGTTCATGAGTTCAATGAACTAGTTCATATTTTGGGCGAATGTGAACTACACTTAGTTCGTTTCTGCCTGATGAACATTATTAACAATGCATTCTTTCTGGCGCATGTGAACACTTTTCAAAAGTCTATTGATTGTCATTCAAGAGTTCGAGGTTTTGGTTGGGACTTCCAGGACAAAACCCGTCTGAACACACTATATTAGAGCCATTATATGTCGGGGGACAAATGGCGTATTTGGCAACCGATTCAGTGCAGCTGCCATTCATGTTTCCGTAAGTGAGGGGCATTCAGGGACACTCAGTAAATGGGATAGAACGTGTTATTTGATACAAAATTGTAAAAATTGATTACTAGGAAAATTATTATTTGTATCAGAATGCTTTAGTTAAAACACTGTACAATCACACTGTCATGATATGGAATTAATTTTGTTTTGTTATATATGACTAGATAAGAGGAATGGTGCACTGAACTTTGAACTAGTTCACGTAGAAAATTAACTTTCCCAACACTGGAGATCAGAGCACGCCAGCCTACCGAGCCCATCCCAGCCATCATCGGGCAGGAGGCGGGGTACACCCTGAACTGGTTGCCAGCCAATCGCAGGGCACACATAAACAAACAACCATTCGCAATACGGCACGGTGGCCGACTGGTTTGAGCGTCAGTCTCACAGTTCTGAGGACTGGGGTTCAATCCCCGGCCCCGCCTGTGTGGAGTTTGCATGTTCTCCCCGTGCCTGCGTGGGTTTTCTCCGGGCACTCCGGTTTCCTCCCACATCCCAAAAAACATGCATAAATTGGAGACTCTAAATTGCCCGTAGGTGTGACTGTGAGTGCGAATGGTTGTCTGTTTGTATGTGCCCTGTGATTGGGTGTACCCCGCCTCCTGCCCGATGACAGCTGGGATAGGCTCCAGCTCGCCCGCGACCCTAGTGAGGATAAGCGGCTCAGAAAATGGATGGATGTATATATATATATATATATATATATATATATATATATATATATATATATATACACAACCCCAATTCCAATGAAGTTGGGACGTTGTGTTAAACATGAATAAAAACAGAATACAATGATTTGCAAATCATTTTCAACCTATATTTAATTGCATTCACTACAAAGACAAGATATTTAATGTTCAAACTGATTACTTGATTGTTTTTAGCAAATAATCATTAACATAGAATTTTATGGTTGCAACACATTCCAAAAAAGCTGGGAGAGGGGGCAAAAAGACTGAGAAAGTTGAGGAATGCTCATCAAACACCTGTTTGGAACATCCCACAGGTGAACAGGCTAATTGGGAACAGGTGGGTGCCATGATTGGGTATAAAAGGAGCTTACCTGAATTGCTCAGTCATTCACAAGCAAAGATGGGGGGTCGAGAAGTTCCGACTAGATATAGTCGGGCTCGCCTAAACACACAGCTTGGGCTCTGGTACCAGCCCTCTTGAGAGGGGTTGGACTCTTCTTCATTCTGGAGTTGTCCACGGTGAGAGGGGCCAAGCAGGTGTGGGTATACTTATTGCCACCCGGCTTGGTGCATGTACATTGGGGTTCACCCCGGTGGACGAGAGGGTAGCCTCCCTCCGCCTTCGGGTGGGGTGGGGGGGAGGGTCCTGACTGTTGTTTGTGCCTATGCACCAAACAGCAGTTCAGAGTACCCACCCTTTTTGCCGGTCCAACCTGGCAGGCCGTATTGTGAGGGTCTGCTGGGAACATCTGGCAGAATCCCCTGTCAGAAGGAGTTTCAACTCCCACCTCCGACAGAACTTTGCTCACGTTCCGGGGGAGGCGGGGGACATCGAGTCAGAGTGGACCATCTTCCCGCTTCTATTGCTGTGGCGGCCGACCGGAGCTGTGGCCGTAAGGTGGTACCGACCACCTTACGGCCACAGCTCCGCCTGTCGTGGCGGCAATCCCCGAACCCGTTGGTGGACAACAACGGTGAGGGATGCCGTCAAATTGAAGGACTCCTATCAGGATTTTTTGGCCAGTGGGACTCCTGAGGCAGCTGATGGGTACCGCCTGATGGGTACCGAATGCAGCATTGGTGGTCGCATAAGCAAAAACTCGGGCATGGGAGGAGTTCGGTGAGGCCATGGAAAAAGACTTCCTGGATGGCTTTGAGGAAATTCTGGTCCACCATCTGGCATCTCAGGAGGGGGAAACAGTGCATCATCAACACTGTGTACAGTGGGGATGGGGCGCTGCTGACCTCGTCTCGGGATGTTGTGAGTCGGTGGGGAGAATACTTCGAAGATCTCCTCAATGCCACCAACATGCCTTCCCATGAGGAAGCAGAGTCTGGGGTCTCTGAGGCGGGCTCTCCTATCTCTGGGGTTGAGGTCACTGAGGTGGTTAAAAAGCTCCTTGGTGGCAAGGCCCCAGGGGTGGATGAGATTCGCCCTGAATTCCTAAAGGCTCTCGATGTTGTGGGGCTGTCCTGGTTGACACGCCTCTGCATCATCGCGTGGACATCAGGGACAGTGCCTCTGGATTGGCAGTCTTGGGTGGTGGTCCCCCTTTTTAAGAAAGGGGACCGGAGGGTGTGTTCCAACTACAGGGGGACCACACTCCTAAGCCTCCCTGGTAAGGTCAATTCAGGGGTGCTGGAGAGGAGGGTCTGTCGGGAAGTCGAATCTCAGATTCAGGAAGAGCAGTGTGGTTTTCGTCCTCGCCGTGGAACAGTGGACCAGCTCTACACCCTCGGCAGGGTCCTCGAGGGTGCATGCGAGTTTGCCCAGCCAGTCTACATGTGTTTTGTGGACTTGGAGAAGGCGTTCGACCGTGTCCCTCGGGGAGTCCTGTGGGGGGTGCTTCGGGAGTACGTGGTACCGAACCCCCTGATAAGGGCTGTTCGGTCCCTGTACAACCGGTGCCAGAGTTCGGTCCGCATTGCCGGCAGTAAGTCGGACTCGTTTCCGGTGAGGATTGGACTCCGCCAAGGCTGCCCTTTGTCACCGTTTCTGTTCATAACTTTTATGGACAGAATTTCTAGGCGCAGCCGAGGCGTAGAGGGGGTCCGGTATGGTGACCTCAGTATTGCATCTCTGATTTTTGCAAATTATGTGGTTCTGTTGGCTTCATCAAGCCGTGATCTCCAACACTCACTGGAGCAGTTTGCAGCAGAGTGTGAAGCGGCTGGGATGAGAATTAGCACCTCCATATCTGAGACCACGGTCCGCAGTCAGAAAAAGGTGGAGTTCCCTCTCTGGGTCTGGGATGAGATCCTGCCCCAAGTGGAGGAGTTCAAATATCTTGGGCTCTTGTTCATGAGTGAGGGAAGAATGGAACAGGAGATCGACAGGCGGATCGGTGCAGCGTCTGCAGTGATGCGGACTTTGTATCGGTCTGTTGTGGTAAAGAAGGAGCTCAGCCGAAAGGCGGAGCGCTCAATTTACCAGTCGATCTACGTTCCTACCCTCACCTATTGTCATGAGCTGTGGGTCGTGACCGAAAGATCAAGTTCCCGGATACAAGCGGCCGAAATGAGTTTCCTCCGGGTGTCCAGGCTCTCCCTTAGAGATAGGGTGAGAAGCTCGGTCATCCGGGAGGACCTCAGAGTAGAGCCGCTGCTCCTCCACAGTGAGAGGAGCCAATGGCTGGGGCATCTGATTCGGACGCCTCCCTGGTGAGGTGTTCCGTGCACATCCCACCGGGGACGACCCAGGACACGCTGGAGAGACTACGTCTCTCGGGTGGCCTGTGAACGCCTTGGGATCCCCCCGGAAGAGCTGGATGAAGTGGCTGGGGAGAGGAAGTCTGGGCGTCCCTGCTAAAGCTACTGCCCCCGCGACCCGACCTCGGATAAGCGGTAGAAAATGGATGGATGTACTTGTCTGAGTCGTTTCAATGCAACATCCATCCATCCATTTTCCATACCGCTTATGCTCACTTGGGTCGCGGGGTATGCTGCTAACTGCGGGCAGGAGGCGGGCTACACCCTGCACTGGTTGCCAGCCAATCGCAGTCAATGCAACATACTTACTTGCATACTTTTATTTGAGTATTTATGTGAAGAAGAATCCATACTTTTTTTCCGTTACAAGGATCGACCTGCCGCTCGCTACTTTTATTTATCCATTATTGATCTATAATAGGGATCTATTTTTATATTTCTCTCTCTCAGGCAGATAGATAGACAGACAGACACACACACACACACACACAACCACACAGTATCAATAGGTCTGGTCAGCAATCAGCCTCTGCATTCAGTCATTCAAGTGAATAAAGCAAATAATGTTTCTGTAAGGCCCAATACATGTGTTGTTGGTTTTTGGGCAGTTAAAAAATGTAATTGTGGCAGGTGTGTGTGGACTCCCATATATATATATATATTTTTTTTTTTTTTAATTTGACGTTCATGCTCTGATTATTATTTTTTTTAAATCACAAGTTACTCACAAGTTACTCTTTACTTGAGTAGTTTTTGTCACTGAGTACCTTCTTACTCTTCCTCAAGTAAATACTTGGAGAACTGCTATTTACTTGAGTCATATTATTCTAAAGTAACAGTACTTTGACTTGAGTACAATATTTGGCTACTCTACTTGTCAACCTTTAAATAGGCCGACTGATTCAAGTTTGATGAATCCTGTGATGCTCATGAGAGGACACACCTTGTTTGAACAGGAGACTGTTTCATGAGTTTGTTTTTTTAAATAATTCTGTTGAGCCACAATTCGATAGAAATGTCCGATTTTCATTGGTTAAGTTTCATTACATTTTTATTAATTATTACTTTTTTTTCAGATTTAACTTATTTCTGTGACCACTATGGGTTTTTCGTTCATTAACAGAGGGGTACCAACAATTTTATCCCTATGTGTAGATAGACCACTTGATCGAACACACCTTAACCTGGCCTTTTCTTTTTTTCCCCAAAAAAATCTGAATTGGATTTTCACATTCTGGACTCTTTTCATTTGTCATCGAGTGAGCCTTCTAATGGAACCGACTTTTTCCTTGGACTGATGTTTTTGGGTCATTTTGGTTTTGAGCTCAAAGGATCAGCTTGAAATGTTTTATCTCATTTATGAATGAGTAGATGTTTCACATACAGTTCCTTTTTGTAATTTGTTTTATTTTCATGATTTGATGCTTATGCCCTTTTTAAATTGTATTCATTAAAAAGCCTTTTTCTGATGGTAGAAATGAATCCCTTTTATTTTAAGAATGATAGGCACTGTGTTAACTATATTGGCAGATATAATAACACTTTATCAACACAACCTAGAAAATGTTTTACTCCTATTCTTGAAAGGTTATTTTGGCTATAACATACATTGAAAACAGGTCCTGACTGTCGTATAAAAAACGTCTCATAATCCTAAATCAGTAACAAGTGCATAAAGATCATAAAAAGAGGGAGCAGCTATAAAAAAAAAAAAAAGTGTGGTTAATCTCCGCCCGTCATCTGTTAAGGTTACTCTGTCAATGTGTCGGCTAACTTGAACTTGAACTTGAAATGCAATCATCATGTCACTTGATGCAGAGAAAGCTTTCAATAAAGTTAACTGGGCTTTCCTGTTTGCAGTTCTTTGCAAATTTGGCTTTGGAGACTCATTTATACATTGGATAGCAACATTATACAAATCGCCGAAAGGGACAGTCACCACAAATAGGATTACATCACAAAGTTTTACTTTACAAAGAGGAACCAGACAAGGATGTCCACTCTCACCAATGCTATTTGCAATATTGATCGAACCTCTTGCTAACGCTATACGTCAGAATGCTAATATTAAAGGTATCTGCTCCCTAATGACAGAACACAAAATCAATCTGTTTGCTGATTATATACTTTTTATTTACAGGAACTCAAGTCTTCTCCTCAGGCAGTCTTCAATCTCATTAAAACATTTTCACAAATTTCAGATTACGCTATCAACTGGACGAAATTAACAATACTCCCAATAACAGCAAACTCATGGAATCCTGCAGATCAAATCCCATATTAACCCCATTCCTATAGGAAACATTAAATATTTAGGTATTAATATTTCGCCAAAATACCCTTTGGATGTACAACCGCCTAAAATCCCATGGCTCAAGGTAGTATTTGGAGGACTACTCTTAATAGTTTTACTAGCAATATTAATAAGCCCGTTGAGTAAGAATGACGACTTAAGGCTTCTTCATACTCGTATTGGCTAGGACACCACAGGGTGGAGTTTCCGCTGCATTTTTTGGGCCATTTCCGGTCGCTGTTTTTCCTTTCCTTTCCGTAAGAGGGAACAAAGCAACAACAATAGCGACCGTGGAACAGTGTCTGCTAGAACAAATGGACCTAGATGACCAGATGATACGTTTAATTATGCTGCGAAATCGATTGAGAAGACGGCGGCGTAGATGGTATGTAGAACCAAGGGGCACACTGTGTACATCATCATAGCATGTGACTAAAACGGAACAATCACGAGAGATGATCTCCGCAGCATTCGACGCGTCACAACAAGCTACGCAGACGGGCCGCACGGGGCAATTCGTCGGTCACGTGGCCTTTAGACGGAACTAACTTCAAAGGCATGTATGAATCTTAAAGTCTCACTTAATCCCTGTAAAACATGGAATCTCTAAAGTGTACAACTGGACTTGCTGGAAGACAGTTTTACACCTAATCGGCGTCGACTGGATGGTTGAAAGTCTAGAACCAAGTTAGACCAGCCTGTTACGGTCAAGACTGAGATCCAACGACTTGACTGGCCTGACTGCTGAAGGAAAAGATCGACTTCAAACAAGCCATCCAGAAGGAAAATTTGGGATCCTTGAACTGGATGGTGAGACAGTTTACAGTACAGGAGAATGGGTCCAAGTTGGTACTCATTAGGATACTGGAAAATGTGATGTGAACCGTGTTGCCACTACTTGACCTTCACCTGCAACCCACTGACGAGCGACTCTACAAATGTTCCTGCATCCACACTAACACCATACGTGACTTCCACGACATCACAGCCAAATAGAAGAATTGTATACTTTCGAGCAAGGAACAAACGACGCCAAGGATGCTCCTTGAACAGTAGGAAAAAGGTTCAGAGAAAGGTTCAGGCTGGAGGAGGCTGGATAACAGACCTGACCTGCCTACGACACTTTAGAACATCCCTAAACCTCTGCTTTTGAAACCTTGGTGCTTTTTGTCAATGTCACTACCAAGTCAACATCGATGACATAATCTCGTCTCAACGTAGGTAGTCCAGGTAACGGATAACAAAAATGTGCCCCACGAACAGTGGCTTATTCAATCTTTTAACTGAGTAATGGGCAAGACCAATAAACCACCACACAGCCGCGTTCAAAGCAAACAGCCTAAGAGCCAGTCAGGATCTTAGTGGATCCTATCGCCGCCTCATGTACTATTAACGCCTGCCAATGCCTAAGGACTTACTCTCGGTGCCTCAAGAGGACTTTGACAAGATATACCAATGTGTAGTGAAGAAGATTTTTGATGGATTAAATGCAACGGACTTGAAAGCAAGTAATTCCCTCACTGTCCCCTGAAACAACTTCAGTGGACTGTTTTGACAAGGTGGATACCCAACTGCACTAGTCTATTAAAAAATCTAACCGTCAAAGGAATCCTGCAAGCATGGAAGGGAGTTCACAAAAGGGACATGTCCAGAACCTAGTGGGGATTTCAGCAACAAGAGATGAAAGACTGGGTCCTTCCCTTCTTAAAGGTAACATCTAACTACAGGGTACAATACCAGTTTATGTACACAGTATATTCTCTAGAACAGGAGTACCCATCTACCCATCCGGTTACTGGTCACCCTACCTGTACGTAAATCCCAGGCCATGGCGACTGACCTGTAATAAAGAAAGGACCGTTTGCAAAAGTCGGCCTAGCCAGAAGGAATTGTGGAGACCTGTCAGAATGGAGGGAACACTGTGATAAGCGTAATCAAGGTCAATATGACACCTTTGAACAGGACGCTACATAGATAAAGGACAACCAAGGCATGTGGATAAGGTCAGTACCACCCAATTCAAGCTGTCTCTACAAATTGGTGAGGGAAGGCTTAATGAGAAGGAAAAACCTGCCACGAAATGTTAAGAGTTTTTTAGACTATTGTACGCAACTCTAAGATACTCATTGCTGAAGGACAGGCCTTCCAACAATGTTTGTGCACAAAGAATTGATAGGTTTCGACTGGGGAGGGAAAAACAAGATGTTTAACAATAGGACCTGTTACTCTGCTGAAGAAAGATGGCTGCATTGCATTAACAAACACGAATGCGCCTGCTATGAGACAGGAGGGCTTGCCATTGTCAGAGCTACTGAAGCCGTGGTCAAAACTGTTGCTGAGATCGTTGAAGATGGAGCCTACGAACTTGGACAATGGATCATCAGTGCGACCTGGCACTGGTTGCTGTTGGGAGGTGGCATTATCATCACGCCATAGCAGTCTATGCAGCTGTTAGAGGTGGAAACTACGCTACTTGCCTGAACCGGAAGAAGAAAGAAGTTGCCGAAGTCAAGAAGACAGCCTGGACGTTCTATATATAAACATTCCACGCCTCCAGGGAGGAGCCTCTCAGCCTTTAAAACTCAAGGCTGAGCCGCACCCCAAGTAGTCCAGTTCCCATTTTTGAGCTGAGCATAGCTGGGAAGAAAGTAGACAGTTTGAACCATGGCAAGCAATTTTAAAAGCTACCGGAAGACCTGGTGCCCTTCATGATGTGAGTGAAACAATATTGGTGTCTGTATTTGAAATGGGTATGCTACTGGCCATTGGGACCTTTACAAACCCCACGCGCCCTTTTCTGTTATTAGTGTCAATTGTTAAGACACTGACTTTACGGCTTTACTTTAACATTTATACATTGGGATTGGGTCACTTTTTGGTCTACATACACGGCCAAATAAATATTAAGATAACTCTTAAAGGTATAGCTGAAACTGTTTTGATTTTATTATGGGCTGCCATTGATTTAAGTGCTATTTATTTACATCCATTGTTATATGGGGCAGCAATAATTAAAGCAATTTTGGCCATGGCCTTTGCATTGTATAACATGTGCTTTGCCTCTCAGTTACAACCACGAGCTATTCAAATATGGATATTTCGAACTACCAAACTTGTGAAGTGGGGAGTCATTTGGGGAGTCATTTCCCTTCTACTGTGGTACGTGTGTATTACTCAAATAGCCCTAATAATTTGGTTTATGACTTACACGACATTTTCACGTGTCCCCCGCCCCCACCCCTGCAACAAAGAGTGGGAGACCTAATGTACCAGCTGTTATGCTCAGTGATCAAATCAGAACTGGATCCCTTAGACATAAGGCGAGGGAAGCACCTTTGCCACCCTCTGAAGTATGAGTGAGGAGGAGTTCAATGATCTTGGGGTCTTGTTCATGAGTGATGGAAGAATGGAGCGAGAGACTGACAGGCGGCTCGCTGCAGACTTTACAGTGATGCGGACTCTGTATTGGTCCATCAAGGTAAAGAAGGAGCTTCTTGATTAACCGGTCCTACCCTCATCTATGGTCACAAGCTGTGGGACGTGACTGAAAGAACAAGTTCGCGGAAACAATCGGCCAAAATGACTTTCCTCCACAGGGTGTCTGGGCGATCCCTTAGAAATAAGATGAGAAAGTTGGTTATCTGGGTGGGGCTCAGAGTCGAGCCACTGATTCTCCGCATCAATAGGAGCAAGTTTAGGTGGCTCGGGCATCTGGTTAGGATGCCCCTGGACATCTCCCTGGCGAGGTGTTCTGGGCACATCCCACTGGGGGGATGTCCCCGGGACGACCCAGGACACGCTGAAGAGACTATGTCTCCCGGCTGGCCTGGGATCCCCCTGGAAGAACTGGATGAAGTGGCTGGGGAGAGGGAAGTCTGGGCTTCCGTGCTCGAGCTGCTGCCCCGCGACCTGAACCCGCATAAGCGGAAGAAGGTGGATGGATAGAAGGGTAATTTTTAAGTACACAGAACAAAAACAACTATTGATAGGTACCATGGAGAAAAGAAAAAGATCAAGTGTCCGACCCTTAAGCCTTGCCTGTTTAACATACAGTCATCCCTGAACTCTTGTTTGGAATAGCTCCACTCCAAAATGAGTCCCTATTCTCCCATTCACAATTGCTTATCCTGATAATGATAATACACTTCTAAAATGTTTTAATAGTTACATTTACTAAATTATCCTAGTAACTATGTTAACCCTAACCAGCCAATATCCCCCTACATATCCAGAGGAACATCTTAACTATGACCTACTGTATGTGACACCACACAACCTGAATAGAATATATGTTATTCCGAATCGCAATGTAGGTTTTAACATGAACGGAAGATATGAACGATTGCCTTCAAACTAAAATCAATGTTACTCCTTGACAGTATCTACTTAAGATGCTACTTAAGTAAAATCTAAGTATGTGTTATGACACTTTACACAAGGGTACCCTAATATTCCTTGATTGTCCTCCTCAGCCTCCGGAAACAGCTTCTTGATGTAGTTGTTCACATCGACTGGCGTGTCAAAAACGAATATGTGCTTCTCAGTGGTTAGCAAGAGGCTGGAGGGGTGTATTATCCAGTGTCTATGCATTTCTTTTTCATGTGGCGTCTTTGTCACTGCATCGTATGTTCTTTAATGTTTGTGCACTTCATCAGGCAAATCTGGAAGAAATCTTATCCTGTTGTCCTGGTACTTCAGGTCTTTCTGTGCCCGTGCAGTCTTCAGAATAAGTTCTACTGTATATCTTTGTAATTCAGGCATTTGACAATGATCGTTCTTTGGAAAGAAGATTGTTGGCTCGTTGTGATCCGATGCATCTTCTCCAACACTGGAGGTCCATCCATCCATCCATCCATCCATCCATTTTCCGAGCCGCTTCTCCTCACTAGGGTCGCGGGCGTGCTGGAGCCTATCCCAGCTGTCATCGGGCAGGAGGCGGGGTACACCCTGAACTGGTTGCCAGCCAATCGCAGGGCACATAGAAACAAACAACCATTCGCACTCACAGTCATGCCTACGGGCAATTTAGAGTCTCCAATTAATGCATGTTTTTGGGATGTGGGAGGAAACCGGAGTGCCCGGAGAAAACCCACGCAAGCACGGGGAGAACATGCAAACTCCACACAGGCGGGGCCGGGGATTGAACCCGGGTCCTCAGAACTGTGAGGCTGACGCTCTAACCAGTCGGCCACCGTGCCGCCACTGGAGGTCTTATTTTCAAAATGTCTGCTATGCATTTCTGCATAAATTGGGATGCATCATTCCATTTTTCTTTTCTGGAATGCCCAAAATGCAAAGGTTCTCTATTTTGTTACTCTTATACTTTGATTTATTTTCAAGGTTTTTCAGTGAATTTATTTTGTTTTCAATGGCGGACATCCGCTGCTCTGTTTCACCAGTGCCCCAATACTTTCCTGAATGTACGCTTTAACTAAGTTTATCGCTGAGAGAGAGAGTGAGTCACTCAGTTTGTCAGTGAGGTGACTTCTTAATGCTAGCTCGACATAGAAGCCAAAGGTATGTGACCTTCAAGATAAAAGTCGAGCATAGGGATTGTTTAGGTATTATCAGCTCATTTACAAATTGATGGCACAGCACAAGCACACTTTGATAGGATTTAAAGTATTAAATGACAACTGTACTATCTGAGTTACCTTGCATAAATATTCTTTACCTGTGGGTTGCTTTCTTTTGTGGCACCATCTCATACTCCACTGGAAACCACCGCCTAAACAAAGAAAATGTTCTTGTCATCCACCACACTAAAGAGTTTGTCAATAATCACTGGGGTTTATAACAAATACATTAAAGAGGCCGACAGTTATGTGAAGATCAGAACAATATTATTATTATTATGTTTTTGTCCTGTTCGGTTGTTAGGTCAAGCAGAATGGAAGATCCGTATCCCTTTTATGCCGGAACAGTTTCACTCGTGTCAAGGTGGAGTTTTTAAGCTTCCGCTGTGGTTTCTTAGTGTTATAATTGAAGTTTATTGAAAATCAGAGTCGATCAATCGAACAGAACAAGGTTTCTGGGGGGAGAGAGAAACAAAGACAAAAGACAAAGCACTAATTGTAAACAGGATGAGAGAAGTAAGTCATTACATTATCTACAACAATGAAACATTAAATATGAGTGTTGCATGGGGCTGTAGTGCTACACCCTGTGAGGGAAGGACAGGACAAGATAGAACAGGACAAGGACAGGATGAAGCATGCAGGACAAGGTTGTACAACTGAAGTGTGGTGGGATTAACTATGTAAATTATAAAAGTCTACAGGACGAGAGTATAAGTGAGGGGATACACAAGCAATTTGCATATTCATGAGTTACTTGTCGCAATAAGTGAGCAGCCACACACCCAGTGAATTGACACCGTTTTACATGCACAAAGACTGACAGAGGTGTCCTCTAATTGCTGTGCCCACACCGTGGAGGCTGAGGACCCCACCCAATCAATCAAGGGGCGGGATCCAGGGGTCCACGCAAGAGCAGCCCGGTGGAGGGGACACGTCCCACACCGAGGGACCCACGGCGGTCCGCCGGCTCCACCGACGCGCCCCCACAACTGGCCACCCGGTGGGGGCCGCAGGAACCCAATGCCACCCCACAGACAACCACAAACCCAACTCCCCCACCGCCCCACCACCCCACTCTTCCCCCCACCCCCAGGAGAGCCAGACGCCCCCCCCCAACCAGCAGCCAGTCCCCGCCCAACCTGAGGGCGGGAGAGTGTTCCTTGTTTATTAGAAAGGAGGGCGGATGGGGGCACCCGACAAGGGAACGAAAAGGGGGGGTGGGGAGACCCAGGGAGTAGCTGCGGGCCATGAGAGGGGAGCCCAAACGCCAAGCAGTCATCCAGCCCGGGGGGACCGGCCTCAGGAGCACCGCTATCAACAACAATTCTGTGTAATTTAATGGTGCGTCCTTATTATTCAACATGGCTCGAATTAAGAGGTATTGCATTGCAGTTTCCGAGTAAAAATTCACATTGTGCGCCTCAAAAAACATTGAAAAGCAAAACTGCGAATCACAGTTTTAACGTGGAGACGGTCGCCAAAGATGGAAGCATGCAGA
Source organism: Phycodurus eques (assembly GCF_024500275.1). Classification (NCBI taxonomy): domain Eukaryota; kingdom Metazoa; phylum Chordata; class Actinopteri; order Syngnathiformes; family Syngnathidae; genus Phycodurus; species Phycodurus eques. The sequence continues at coordinate 4,023,961 of NC_084541.1, forward strand.
GGCGTATGTGACGCAACGTGACCGACGCGTGGGCAGTAGAATACGGAAGTGACGTTATTCGGTTGAAGGAGCGGCAATGTGAAACGCGATGCTGAGTCGAGAAGAGGAAGAAAAAAAAGACAGAAATGGCGAACGTGATGGCATTTCATCGTGAAATGCAAGGCAAGCACCCATTCTCGTAACATGGATCTTTCTCTCCGCTTAAAGATGCCGCATCATGGGATCCGAGAGAAGAAGGTGAAATTAACCTAGCAACAATCAGTGAGATTAGGGTTAATCTATCTTAGTAACATAACGTTCACACTGCGGAGCGTTTCTGTTAATTATGAGTGCCATTGAATGAAAGTTCTTTAAGTAGTTCACATTTTGGCCGAATGTGAACTTAGTTAATTTCTGTCTGATTAACGTTATTGAGAATGCGCTCATTCTGGCGTATGTGAGTGGTTTTCGAATGAATCTTCATTTTCATTCAAGAGTGCTAGGTTTTGTTAGGGACTTCCAGGACAAAACCCGTCTGAACACACTATATACGACCCTTCATATGTCGGCAACCGATTCGGCCACCATAAATGTTTACAAGCACGAGGTGCGCAAGTACAGTACGCAACAATATACCAACCATAACATTTATCCAAATAATTGTTCAAAAGAATTTTCAGTAGGATACTAGAGTACTAAAATATTCGTTAACTGCAGCATTACATTGAAATACCCCGTTATCCAGCGGCTGAAATAGGTATTTAACACATCACCATGTTTCTCACTAAATATATTTCCAAAGGTGCTATTGACATGAAAATTTCACCAGATGTTGGGAACAACCCAAGTATTCCATACATACAAATAAAGTAGAACAAATAAACTCAGAACTGAAACTTGAATCAAACGTGATACTTTCTCCAACCTGGCACTTTAATACTTCTCAACTGAAAGAATCAGAGTTTGATGTACAGCGGGTATGGAAAGTATTCAGACCCCCTTAAAGTTTTCACTCTTTGTTATATTGCAGCCATTTGCTAAAATAATTTAAGTTAATTTTTTTCCTCATTAATGTACAACCCCAATTCCAATGAAGTTGGGATGTTGTGTTAAACATGATTAAAAACAGAAAACAATGATTTACAAATCATGTTCAACCTATATTTAATTGAATACACGACAAAGACAAGATATTTAATGTTCAAACTGATAAACTGTATTGTTTTAAGCAAATAATCATTAACTTGGAATTTTATGGTTGCAACACGTTCCAAAAAGGCTGGGTCAGGGTCATGTTTACCACTGTGTTACGTCACCTTTTCTTTTAATATTCAATAAATGTTTGGGAACTGAGGACACTAATTGTTGAAGCTTTGTAGGTGGAATTCTTTCCCATTCTTGCTTGATGTACAGCTTCAGCTGGTCAACAGTCCGGGGTCTCCATTGTCATATTTACGCTTCATAATGCGCCACACATTTTCAATGGGCGACAGGTCTGGACTGCAGGCAGGCCAGTCTAGTACCCGCACTCTTTTACAATGAAGCCACGCTGTTGTAACACGTGCAGAATGTGGTTTGGCATTGTCTTGCTGAAATAAGCAGTGACGTCCATGAAAAAGACGTTGCTTGGATGGCAGAATATGTTGCCTGTATGTACCTTGCAGCATTAATGGTGCCTTCACAGATGTGTAAGGTACCCATGCCATTTGGACTAACACAGGCCCATACCATCACAGATGCTGGCTTTTGAACTTGCGTCCATAACAGTCCGGATGGTTCTTTTCCTCTTTGGCCCGGAGGACACGACGTCCGCAATTTCCAAAAACAATTTGAAATGTGGGCTCGTCGGACCACAGAACACTTTTCCACTTTGCATCAGTCCATCTTAGATGAGCTCGGGCCCAGAGAATCCAGCGGCGTTTCTGGGTGTTGTTGATAAATGGCTTTTGCTTTGCATAGTAGAGTTTCAAGTTGTACTTACGGATGTAGCGCCGAACTGTACTTACTGACATTGGTTTTCTGAAGTGTTCCTGAGCACATGTGGTGATATCCTTTAGACATTGATGTTGGTTTTTGATGCAGTGCCGCCTGAGGGGTCAAAGGTCAGGGGCATTCAATGTTGGTTTTCAGCCTTGCCGCTTACATGCAGTGATTTCTCCAGATTCTCTGAAACCTTTGATGATATTATGGACCGTAGATGATAAAATCCCTAAATTCCTTGCAATTGTACGTTGAGGAACATTGTCCTTCAACTGTTCGACTATATTCTCACGCACTTGTTCACAAAGAGGTGAACCTCGCCCCATCTTTGCTTGTGAATGGCTGAGCAATTCAGGGAGGCTCCTTTTATACCCAATCATGGCACCCACCTGTTCCCAATTAGCCTGTTCACCTGTGGGAAGTTCCAAACAGGTGTTTGATGAGCATTCCTCAACTTTTTCAGTCTTTTTTGCCACCTGTCCCAGCTTTTTTGGAACATGTTGCAACCATAAAAGTCTAAGTTAATGATTATTTGCTAAAAAAATAAATAAATAAAGTTTATCAGTTTGAACATTAAATATCTTCTCTTTGTAGTGTACTCAATTAAATATAGTTTGAACATGATTTGCAAATTCTGTTTTTATTTATGTTTAACACAACGTCCCAACTTGATTGAAATTGGGGTTGTACACACAATTTATTAAAAAAGAAAAACTGAAATATCACACAGCCATAAGTATTCATGACAGAACGAACTGGCCATAACATGGACCCAGCAGACTCAGACCCGGTGCGCAAAGCCCTTCAAGCGCAGGGTCAACGCCTGTCGAAGCAGGATGAGCAGCTGCCCTCCACCTTCACTGGAGGGACTGTCAGAGCATCAGGACAATATGATGAGACAGGTGGCCTTACAGTTTGAAGTTCTTATGAAAATGATTCAGAAGAAGGAACCAGTTGGCACAACACCCGATACCGCCACGTTACCAAAGTTTTCATGTGAAGTTTACCATGCAGCCACCTCCGCTGCTGTCTGCCTACAGCTCTCTCGATCGGAGAGGTTCTCTGGAGATTCTGGAAAATTAAGCCGTTCATCACTCAGTGGGAACTCCACTTTGACCTGCAGGCAGCTGACTTCCCCACCGAGCAGGTAAAAATCGCTTTTGTCATTTCCCACCTGACTGGTCGTGCGGAGGCGTGGGCTACTGCTGAATGGAGCCACAATTCCGCCGCGTGTCATTCTTGGGCTTCTTTCATAAAGACGATGGAGCAAATTTTACAGTATTCCACGCCAGATCGTGGGGCCCTTCTCCATCACAAAGATCATCAACCATGACGCTTAGGCTCCCAAGGTCAATGCGGGTCCGCCCTGCTTTTCACATCAGCCTGCTCAAGCCCGCCTTTGAGTGTTTCCCCTAAGTACTACTAAGTAACACTACTTTTGAGTGTTTCCTCTAAGTACTGGAGGTTATCGGCTTGTCTATTCATGCTACATCTAATGTTAGGAATTTCGGCTTGAAGTTCCTCAATCTGTTGCTTAACAGTGTTTAACCTAATGGCGTTGACCGTGAAGGTTCCTATGTTGAATAAGGTGCCGAGGGATGCGGGCAGCCATGAGCAGGCCCCCGACAAAACATTTTGATCCTCTGGGGATCCCGCTGAGGTCAGCCTGATTGACGGCAAATTTTTCTAATTGTTGGAGCATGTGTGTAGCGTCGGAGGTGGCATGGCTGATAGCCTTGCTCGACCAAGTGGCTCCAGCGAAGCTGGTTTTGGTTGACGTCACGACATGTTTCAGGTACACATCTTGCGGCTCAAGGCGGATGAACACTTTTTGGGTGTGGGTTCGACAGTTGGTGATAAGCAGCCCTGGTTGGTACTTCAGGGTGATTCCGGAGGTGGGTCCCGGCCAAATCATTTCAGGTTGTGCAGTAACAGGAAGGAGGTCCTGTTGCTGTTAATTTAAACCCAAATATGCACCAATCTGTACTGCAGTAGACCGCACTTTGGACTTACGTTGCATGGAACACAATTTAGGCAGGCTGGTCAATCTCCCAGATGCTTGGCCAGTCCAGTTTGAAGAACAGGTGGATTTGAGGGGAAAAGGAGGAGAAAAAAAAAAAGCAAAAGCAAAAGAAGAGCTTCAAGTGCAGGGCGGCCGGAGCCCTTGGGTGGTGCTGGTCGCCAGGCGCTCGGAGCAGATGTGCGCCGCCCGTTTCCTTCCCAACGGAGCTTTGTCCGTAAACTGCCCAAGCACACGAAAGGGTAGCTCGGGGCGCTGGCAGGGTGCCTTGAAGCGGGGCAAGTTCAAGGGCGTCCTCGCCACCTCGTGGTGAGTGGTGGGGCTTCCTGGCTGAACCAGGTTCTTCGGCAAGGTGAACGAGCGAGCGATAGACAAGACAAAGGGTCTCCTTTTATGTACAAAGGACAGAGAGGGAGTGGCCACGGGGACCAAAATAGAGATAGACAGCCCATCTTAGTATTACTTTTCCTCCTAGAATAATTTGTGGTTTTAAACCAGTGGGAATAAAATATTAATTATTGTATCTAAGATAAGGAAAGCAGTTCCCGGCTTTTCATTTTCACGCACACCATGTTTAATCCTACGCGAGGATCCTGTTCGTGGACTTCAGCTCAGCGTTCAACACCATCATCCCTGAACTCCTTTCATCCAAGCTTCTCCAGCTCAGCGTCTCACCTGCCATCTGCCAGTGGATTTACAGCTTTCTGACGGGCAGGACACAGCAGATCAGGCTGGGGGAGACCACCTCATCCACACGCAGCATCAGCACTGGGGCACCCCAAGGTTGCGTCCTCTCTCCGCTGCTCTACTCTCTCTACACGAACGACTGCACCTCAGCGAACCCGAATGTCAAACTCCTGAAGTTTGCAGATGACACAACTGTCATCGGCCTCATCAAGGACGGTGACGAGTCTGCATATCGACAGGAAGCGGAGTGGCTGGAGCTGTGGTGCGGCCGACACAACCTGGAGCTGAACACGCCCAAGACGGTAGAGATGATCGTGGACTTCAGGAGGCATCCTTCGGCACAGCTGCCCCTCACGTTGTCCTGCTGCCTTGTGTCAACCGTCGAGACCTTCAAGTTCCTGGGAATTACAATCTCTCAGGACCTGAAGTGGGCGACCAACATCAACTCCGTCCTCAAAAAGGCCCAGCAGAGGATGTACTTCCTGCGGCTTCTGAGAAAGCACGGCCTGCCACCGGAGCTGCTGAGACAGTTCTACACAGTGGTCATCGAATCAGTCCTGTGTTCTTCCATCACAGTCTGGTTTGGTGCTGCTACAAAAAAGGACAAACTCCGACTGCAACGGACAATCAAAACTGCTGAAACGATTGTCGGTAACCCCCTACCCACCATTGAGGACTTGCACGCTGCCAGAACTAAGACAAGGGCGTGCAAAATCCTCTCGGACCCTCCGCACCCCGGTCACCAGCTCTTCCAGCTCCTTCCCTCAGGTAGGCGCTACCGATCAATGCAAACTAGAACTAGCAGACATTCCAACAGCTTCTTCCCTCTTGCGATCAACTTCTTAAACACCTGACCTACAATTCCATTACAACATGCTGGCAATTTTTTGACTTGAGTTCGTTGTCACATTTCTGTGGGGCCAATTACGTATTACTCGTGCACTCACTGTAGTTGTCTCGCCATGCTGCACTATTTGCATGTACTGGCCACTCATGCCAGAGTAGCATCTGCTCCATTTGCACACTGATTGAGGAGTGTCTGTAACATTTGCACAACCATCATTGTCCCAGATTATCGCACTACTCGTCTCTTTAAACCGCATACACTTTCAGCGCCCTTTGCACAATGGTCATTGCACCGGACTATTGCAATATTAGTCATTCAAACTGCTCTAAGTGCTAGAGGACTCTGCAGCTTTTGCACAATTGTCAAAAAAAAAAAAATGTACCGGCTTTACCAGATAACTAGCAACCCTTTACTGCTCAGTGACTGTTTTTTTTTTTGTCAATGTCTTTCTGTCTCCAAAGTGTTCTGTAAATTGACTGTCTGTTGTCGTACTAGAGCGGCTCCAACTACCGGAGACAAATTCCTTGTGTGTTTTTTGGACATAATTGGCAAATAAAGATGATTCTGATTCTGACGTAAAGAGTGTTTCAATTTTATGTGGGTGCTGAGAGCATTCATTATTTGCAATGTAGCATTTGTGTTGTGTTGGGTGAAAGGTCTCATCCGGTTCAGTTGACAAACAGATTTGACATCAGACAAGAAATACAATCACGAGTGGCATTGGTGTGGTGGTAAACACTGGGGGCATTCGTGCAACGTTCTTAAAAGATTACACACCATTCAAATTCAACTTGCGGCTGGCTGGCAGGAACTCTCAACCACCAGTGGGTGTCGCTGGTGTTCCATCCATTGCCACTGAGGTCCTGAGTTGCATTTCAAAGGGGCAAATGGTCTTTTGAACTTTTTTCTTGGCATGAAGGACCAACGGTTTTTAAAACTTTTTGGGTCCTGCGCACCACCAGGGGTCTTTGATGACTGGAAGCCCAGGTTTCTTGGGTAACTGTTAATTAAGTTAAAGTCCATGTGAGATAAATTGGGCATCCTTGTGGCCCTCTGGCACAGCTGGGCAGCTTGAAAGAATGTAGAATAGTCAGCGATTGGGGGTTGCTGGGTGCCATTTGTTCCGTCAGTGCATACTCGCTACACAGTATTGAAAAATAGAGTAACAACTGTAATATAAATCTGCAATATAGCGGGACCGCAAAGCAACAACCATGATATATCGGAGGATTACTATATCTGTACTCTGTAATGATAAATTGCTGGGACTCAATGTTTCCATGACATGTGCGTGCCAGGACTTACTTAGTCCTTAGCAAATTTAGGGTGGTATGATTGGCTTTCCACTTACGTATTATGGTCCTAATGGTGCTTACTGGAACATTCAGAAGCTTAGATATGCGCCTGTAACCAATGCCATCGTTATGTTTTGCAGGAAATACTCTGCAATGGTCTCGAGACAGCTCTTTGCTCTTACCCATCATTAGATGTGTCTTGACTCACACCTCGGCAATGAGACCTTTTTGTAGGCCATCAATTAGGACTGAACCAGCATATATTCATTTGCACTGACAGGGGGCTGGATTTCTGTTTGATTATTGATAGATTTTAGGTGTTGTCTTGGCTTTCCATGCCTTTTTACAGCTCCTGTTCTTCATGTCCTGTACTTCATGTGTTAAATACCTTTTCCTTGTGTCTTTTCACATTACTTCACACAACTTAATTTCTGATCTTATTTGTTCTACTTTCTTTGTATGTATGGATTACTTGGGTTGTTCCCAACATCTGGTGAAAATTTCATGTCAATAGCACCTTTGGAAATACACTTAGTGAGAAAAATGGTGACGTGTTAAATATTTATTTCAGCCGCTGTATTGTCATTTTCCTTTAATCCATCCATCCATCCATCCATCTTCTACCGCTTATCCGAGGTCGGGTCGCGGGGGGAGTAGCTTTAGCAGGGACGCCCAGACTTCCCTTTCCCCAGCCACTTCATCCATCTCTTCCGGGGGGATCCCGAGGCGTTCCCAAGCCAGCCGAAGGATGTAATCTCTCCAGCGTGTCCTGGGTCATCCCCGGGTCTACTCCCAGTGGGACGTGCCCAGAACACCTCACCAGGGAGGCGTCCGGGAGGCATCCGAATCAGATGCCCCAGCCACCTCATTTGGCTCCTCTCGATGTGAAGGAGCAACGGCTCTACTCTGAGATCCTCCCGGATGACCGAGCTTCTCACCCTATCTCTAAGGGAGAGCCCGGACACCCTGCGGAGGAAACTAATTTCGGCCGCTTGTAACCGGGATCTCGTTCTTTCGGTCACGACCCACAGCTCGTGACCATAGGTGAGGGTAGGAACGTAGATCGACCTGTAAATCGAAAGCTTCGCCTTTCGGCTTAGCTCCTTCTTTACCACAACGGATCGATACAAAGTCCGCATCATTGCAGACGCTGCACCGATCCGCCTGTCGATCTCCCGTTCCATTCTTCTCTCACTCGTGAACAAGACCCCAAGATACTTGAACTCCTCCACTTGGGGCAGAATCTCATCCCAGACCCGGATCTCATCCCAGACCCGGATCTCATCCCAGACCCGGAGAGGGAACTCCACCCTTTTCTGACTGCACTGCTTTCCCCTCCTGAGACGTCGGATGGCGGACCAGAATTTCCTCGAAGCCGTCCGGAAGTTTTTCTCCATGGCCTCACCGAACTCCTCCCAGGCCCGAGTTTTTGCTTCAGCTACCACCAAAGCTGCAGTCCGCTTGGCCAGCCGGTACCCATCAGCTGCCTCAGGAGTCCCACAGGCCAAAAAGGCTCGACAGGAATTCTTCTTCAGCTTGACGGCATCCCTCACCATTGTTGTCCACCAACGAGTTCAGGGATTGCCGCCACGACAGGCACCGACCACCTTACGGCCACAGCTCCGGTCGGCCGCCTCAGCAATGGAGGCGCAGAACATGGTCCACTCGGACTCGATGTCCCCCGCCTCCCCCGGAACATGAGCAAAGTTCTGTCGGAGGTGAGAGTTGAAACTCCTTCTTACAAGGGATTCCGCCAGACGTTCCCAGCAGACCCTCACGATACGTTTGGGCCTGCCACGTTGGACCGGCATCTTCCCCCACTATCGGAGCCAACTCACCACCAGGTGGTGATCAGTTGACAGCTCCTCCCCTCTCTTTACCCGAGTGTCCAAGACATGCGGCCGCAAGTCCAATGACACGACCACAAAGTCGATCATCGAACTGCGACCTAGGGTGTCCTGGTGCCAAGTGCACGTGTGGACACCTTTATGCTTGAACATGGTGTTCGTTATGGACAATCCGTGACGAGCACAGAAGTACAATAACAGAAGACCGCTCGGGTTCTGATCGGAGCGGCCGTTCCTCCCAATCACGCCCTTCCAGGTCTCACTGCCATTGCCCACGTGAGCATTGAAGTCCCCCAGCAGAACGATGGAGTCCCCAGCGGGAGCGCTCTCCAGCACCCCCTCCAAGGACTCCAAAAAGGGTGGGTACTCTGAACTGGTGTTTGGTGCATAGGCACAAACAACAGTCAGGACCCGTCCCCCCACTCGAAGGCGGAGGGAGGCTACCCTCTCATCCACTGGAGTGAACCCTAATGTACAGGCGCCGAGCCGGGGAGCAATAAGTATACCCACACCTGCTCGGCGCCTCTCACCGTGGGCAACTCCAGAGTGGAAGAGAGTCCAACCCCTCTCGAGAGGACTGGTACCAGAGCCCAAGCTGTGCGTGGAGGCGAGTCCGACTATATCTAGTCGGAACTTCTCAACCTCACACACCAGCTCGGGCTTCTTCCCTGCCAGAGAGGTGACATTCCTCTCTGGCAGAGAGGAATGTCCCTAGAGCCAGTTCAAGTCAGGAACGTCCCTAGAGCCAGCTTCTGTAGCCGGGGATCGGATCGCCAAGGTCCCCGCCTTCGGCCACCGCCCAGCTCGCACTGCACCCGACCCCTATGGCCCCTCCCACAGGTGGTGAGCCCATGGGAAGGGGGGCCCACGTTACCCTTTCGGGCTGTGCCCGGCCAGGCCCCATGGGTGCAGGCCCGGCCACCAGGCGCTCTCCTTCGAGCCCCAACTCCAGGCCTGGCTCTTCTCTCACAAGCGAGAAGAAGGCGCAGAAGGCGTAGAAGATTAGGAGAAGAAGATTAGGCGCAGAAGGCGTATAATGGCAATTTTTGTTTGACCAGTGACCCGCGTCCGGGCAAGGGAAACCTGAGTCCATAATTTGTCTTCTTCATAAGGGGTCTTTGAGCCATGCTTTGTCTGGTCCCTCACCTAGGACCTGTTTGCCATGGGTGACCCTGCCAGGGGCATAAGGCCCCAGACAACTTAGCTCCTAGGATCATTGGGACACACAAACCCCTCCACCACGATAAGGTGACAGCTCAAGGAGGAGGGGATTTTACTTTAATATTTAATAAAACCCTTGCTTCGGGTCCGTATGATTAACCTGCAAAAAATTGCTCGTCAAAATTAGAAAGTTGATCCTCAAATGAAGAAATGATTTGCAAAACTGCTCCTCAAATAAAAATAAAATATTTCGAGCTGGTGAAACGGTGGACGACTGGTTAGCACATCTGCCTCACAGTTCTGAGGGTTCTGAGGACAGTTCTGAGGACCGGGGTTCGCATGCAAACTCCGCCTGCGTGGAGTTTGCATGTTCTCCCCGTGCCTGCGTAGGTTTCCTCCCACATCCCAAAAACATGCATGGTAGGTTGATTGGAAACTATAAATTGCCCTTAGGTGTGAATGTGTGCGTGACTGGTTGTTTGTTTATATGTGCCCTGTGATTGGCTGGCGACCAGTTCAGGATGTACCCCGCCTCTCGCCCGAAGATAGCTGGGATAGTTTCCAGCACGCCCGCAACCCTTGTGAGGTTAAAGCGGTAGAGAAAATGGAAGAATGGATGGATACTTCGAGCCTTGCAACAAGTTGATCAGACTAACCTGCAAAGCTCCTTAATGGTACTGACATCAATTATTCTGTAGTGGAGATGCTTCATGAACTCTGGCATATATTTGTCCAGGAACCTTTTGTCTGCATGCACAGAATTTCCTGCACAAAAAGGAACAATTCATTCCTGTCTGAGGAAAATTAATGATATCAAAACTGCTGTAGCAAAAAGCAACTTACCAGCTAGGGGACATTGTCCAGGTGGAGTGTGTTGTCTAACAAAGGATGTAAATTCACACTCTGCTTGTTCCAGGGTGGTTTTACTCAACCCTACTGCCTGGGTCAGTCCTGACTGAGAAAGGTTAAGTGGTCAGTGAAAATGAACCAAAAAATGTTTTATTTGCCACAGTTAATTTATGATTTAAGAAGGGGGGGGGGGGGGGGGTGCATTATTTTTTCACACAGGGCCAGGTAAATTTGAATATTTTTTCCCCTTAATAAATACAATGACCATTTAAACAAAATATTTTATGTTTACTTAATCTTACTATTTGTCTTTGTCTGATATTTACATTCGTTTGATGATGTGCAACATTTAAGTGGGGAAATTATTAAAATATTAATAATTATTAAATATTAGAATTTGAGATGGGGCCAATACTTTCACGGCACTGTGCGTGTGTGTATAGTGTATATACACACATACATACATACATACTATGTACCGTATGTGGAGTTTGGTTTCAGTGTTGGTAGTCATTAGTCATATATTTTATGAGTTAATTATTTAATAATATAAGATCTTTGCTTATTCATGGTCATATTTTCATTCATGCTCATTCTTGTCTGGGGATCATGCAGGGGGGGGGGGGGGGGGGTCTAGAAACAACCCTGCATTTAGGTCTATGGTAAGTAATAAATATATAGTAGTCCAATTCTATAACTGCCTTGCTGCTGAGATACCACCACAGAGCAGCAATAGCTTACCTTTCCATGATGCTCTGTACACCACTCAGACATGGATTCCAGTAGTTCATCGGACTGGTTTATTATCAAGTTGGGCCCCTGCCAAGATAGGACATTTGAGTTTAAATTGGAAGGTCATAATAACAGCCAAAATAATAATGAGAATATTTGGATTACCTCAGCCAAAATGTTCAAGTCAGAGTCTGTAATTATGCATGTCATTTCAATTATCTTGTCATTTTCAATGTCCAAGCCTGTCATCTATAAAATGAAAAGAACATGTAATAAGCAAGAATTTGAAGCATGAATTCGTATTTCCATAACATGGAATACATTATGGCACTATGCACAGACACAGAGACAATCACAGACATATACACACACACACACACACACAATCACAGACATATATACACACACACACACACACACACACATGTATTTTTTTATGATTGTGTCACACCTCTAGTATATACAGACCCTTTCCAAAAAAAAATAGAATATCATGGAAAAGTTTATTAATTTCCATTATTCCATTAATTAAGTTCAACTTTCATAGATTATAGATTCAGGGCCAAGAATTTCAAGTATTTATTTGCTTATTTTTACATAATTTGGGCTTCCAGCTCATAAACCCCACGAAATCAGGAATTCAAAACATTTTAATACTGTGAAGAAATCACTATTTACTTTATTTTTTGTGGGAAAAAAGAAAGAAATTAGGGTCACATTAAATCAATCAAAATATGGTACTTTCAAAACAATATGTTAATCAATACTTGGTTGGGAATCCCTTCGCTTGAATCACTGCCTCGATGCGCCTTGGCATTGAAGCAATCAATCAGCCTGGGGCATTGCCTGGGAGTTATGAAAGCCCAGATTTCCTTGATGCTTGTTGTCAGGTTTTCTTTGTTTTTGGGTCTGGTGCCCCTGATTCTCAATGGGGTTTAGATCCGGCGAGTTGGCTGGCCAGTCAAGCACTGTGATGCCATGGGAATCAAACCAGGTTTTGGTGCTTCTAGCGGTATGGGCAGGGTCCAGGTCCTGTTGGAAGATGAAATCTCCATACAGATCCTCAGTAGAAGGATGCATGAAGTCATCTAAAACATTATGGTAGACTCTTGCTGTGACCTTGGATTTAAGAAAGCAGAGTTTACCAACACCTGCAATGGACATTGCACCCCAAATCATGACTAAGTGTGAATATTTCATACTAGACCTCAAGCAGCTTGGGTTCTGTTCTTCACCAGTCTTCCTCCAAACCCTTGGACCATGATTCTTGAACGAAAGACACTTTACTTTTATTGGAAAAGAGGCCCTTGGACCATGGTCAACAGTCCAGTCCTTCTTCTCCTTGGTCCAGTTGAGACACTTCCTACGTTGGCTCAGGCGCAGAAGTGGCTTGCCCCGAGGAACACGATAGTTGTAGCCCATCTCCTGGGATGCGTCTGAATGTGATGGTTTTTGAAGCTGTGTTTCCCACCTCATTCCACTCTTACTGGATCTCTGCTAGATTCTTGAATCTTCTCTGTTTGTCTTAGTTCTGGCAGCGTGCAAGTTCTGGCAGCGTGCAAGTCCTCAATGGTGGGTAGAGGGGGTACCGACAATCCTTTCAGCAGTTTTGATTGTCCGTTGCAGTCGGAGTTTGTCCTTTTTTGTAGCAGCACCAAACCAGACTGTGATGGAAGAACACAGGACTGATTCGATGACCGCTGTGTAGAACTGTCTCAGCAGCTCCGGTGGCAGGCCGTGCTTTCTCAGAAGCCGCAGGAAGTACATCCTCTGCTGGGCCTTTTTGAGGACGGAGTTGATGTTGGTCGCCCACTTCAGGTCCTGAGAGATTGTAATTCCCAGGAACTTGAAGGTCTCGACGGTTGACACAAGGCAGCTGGACAACGTGAGGGGCAGCTGTAGCGAAGGATGCCTCCTGAAGTCCACGATCATCTCTACCGTCTTGAGCGTGTTCAGCTCCAGGTTGTGTCGGCCGCACCACAGCTCCAGCCGCTCCGCTTCCTGTCGATATGGAGACTCGTCACCGTCCTTGATGAGGCCGATGACAGTGGTGTCATCTGCAAACTTCAGGAGCTTGACAGTCGGGTTCGCTGAGGTGCAGTCGTTCGTGTAGAGAGAGAAGAGCAGCGGAGAGAGGACACAACCTTGGGGCGCCCCAGTGCTGATGCTGCGTGTGGATGAGGTGGCCTCCCCCAGCCTGACCTGCTGTGTCCTGTCCGTCAGAAAGCTGTAGATCCACTGGCAGATGGCAGGTGAGACGCTGAGCTGGAGAAGCTTGGTTGAAAGGAGTTCAGGGATGATGGTGTTGAACGCTGAGCTGAAGTCCACGAACAGGATCCTCGCGTAGGTCCCTGCACTGTCGAGGTGTTCTAGGATGAAGTGCAGTCCCATGTTGACTGCATCATCCGCAGACCTGTTCGCTTGGTAGGCAAACTGCAGGGGGTCCAGCAGGGGACCTGTGACACTCTTGAGGTGGTCCAGCACGAGACGTTCAAAGGACTTCATGACCACAGATGTCAAAGCGACAGGCCTGTAGTCATTCAGACCAGAGATTGCAGGTTTCTTGGGGACTGGAATGATGGTGGAGCGTTTGAAACAGGATGGAACTTCGCATATTTCCAAAGATCTGTTAAAGATCTGAGTGAAGACTGGAGCGAGCTGGTCCGCGCAGACTTTGAGGCAGGATGGGGACACATGGTCCGGTCCTGCCGCTTTGTTAATCTTCTGTTGTTTGAAGATGCGTCTCACATCCTGTTCATGGATGATTAACGCAAAAGTCAGAGGTGCGGTTGTGCTCGCGGGTGCGGCCGGGTGGGTGTGTGGAGTGAAACTGTCCTTTTCAAATCTGCAATAGAAGGTATTCAAGTCGTTGGCTAGTGTGCTATTGTTCTCAGCTTGGGGGGATCGTCGCTTGTAATTAGTCAGCGATTGGAATGCACGCCAGACTGTTTTTGAGTCGTTCGCGCTAAACTGTTTTTCCAACTTTGCTGCATAAATCCTCTTTGCAATGTTAATTTCTTTAGTAAGCTGGTTTCTAGCTCGATTATACAGGGCCCTGTCCCCGCTCTGATATGCATCTTCCTTAGCTTGGCGAAGCTGCTTAAGTTTAGCAGTGAACCACGGCTTGTTGTTGTTGAATGTCCGAAATGATTTTGTTGGTATACAAACCTCTTCACAGAAACTGATATAGGATGTGACAGTGTCCGTATATTCATCCAGGCTGCCAGCTGAATTTTCAAAGACACTCCAGTCTGTGCAGTCTAAACAGCTTTGAAGTTCCATCTTGGCTTCATTGGTCCACTTTTTGACTGTTTTCACTGTTGGCTTCGCACATTTAAGTTCTTGCTTGTACGTCGGTATTAAGTGAATTAAGCAGTGATCAGACGAGCCCAGGGCTGCACGAGGTATAGCACGGTATGCGTTTTTTACCGTAGTGTAGCAGTGGTCTAAAGTATTATTTTCCCTGGTAGTGCTGCTACCAGGGAAAATACCAGGGATGTGCTGCTTGTATTTAGGGAGTTCGTGGTTGAGTTTAGCTTTGTTAAAGTCCCCGAGAATAATGAGGGGTGAGTCCGGGTGTTTTTTTTCAATTTCGTTGACTTGTTCGGCGAGCGTTAGCAATGCGGCGTTCGTGTTAGCTTGCGGTGTAATATAGACTCCAGCCAGTATAAACGATGCAAACTCACGTGGCGAGTAAAATGGTTTACAGTTCAAAAACAGCGACTCCAGATGCGGGCTACAGTGTGTGCTGAGCACCGTGACGTCCGTACACCAATTTTCGGTAATATGGAGGCCTGAAAGCCTGCATGGAGTTTGCTGGGAAAAAAAACACCTGAAGGACTCCAAGATGGTGAGAAATAAGATTCTATGGTCTGATGAGACCAAAATAAAACTTTCTGGCCTTAATTCTAAGCGGTATGTGTGGAGAAAACCAGGCACTGCTCATCACCTGTCCAATAGTCCCAACAGTGAAGCTTGGTGGTGGCAGAATCACGCTATGGGGTGTTTTTCAGCTGCAGGGACAGGACGGCTAAGCTCAGGGATATCCTGGATGATAACCTTCTCCAGAGTGCTCAGGACCTCAGACTGGGCCGAAGGTTCACCTTCCACCAAGATAATGACCCTAAGCACACAGCTAAAATAACAAAGGAGTGGCTTCAGAACAACTCCGTGACTGTTCTTGAATGGCCCAGCCAGAGCCCTGACTTAAACCCAATTGAGCATCTCTGGAGAGACCTGAAAATGGCTGTCCACCAACATTCACCATCCAACCTGACAGAACTGGAGAGGATCTGCAAGGAGGAATGAGGATCCCCAAATACAGGTGTGAAAAAGTTGTTGCATCATTCCCAAAAAGACTCATGGCTGTATTAGTTCAAAAGGGTGCTTCTACTACATACTGAGGAAAGGGTCTGAATACTTATGGCTGTGTGATATTTCACTTTTTTATTTTAATAAATCTGCAAAACTTTCAACAATAAATATTTTTTTCTGTCAATATGGGGTGCTGTGTGTACATTAATGAGGAAAAAAATGAACTTAAATTACTTTAGCAAATGGCTGCAATATAACAAAGTAAAAAATGTAAGGAGGTCTGAATACTTTCCGTACCCACTGTATATTTGAACATGGTGTTCGTTATGGACAACCCATGATGAGCACAGAAGTACAATAACAGAACACTTATTGGGTTCTGGTCGGGGGAGGCCGTTCTTCCTGATCACACCCTTCTCGTTCTCATTGTTATTGCCCACGTGAGCATTTAAGTCCCCCAGCAGAACGATTAAGTCCCCAGCGGGAACGCTTTCCAGCACCCCTTCCAAGGACTCCAAAAAGGGTGGGCACTCTGAGCAGCTGTTTTGTGCATTAGAACAGACAACAGTCAGGACAGTCAGTCATCCCCCCACTGGAAGGTGGCGGGAGGCTACCTTCTCGTCCACCGGGGTAAACCCCAACATACAGGCACCAAGCTGGGGGGAAATAAGTATGCCCACACCTGCTTGGCGCCTCTCACCATGAGCAACTCCAGAGTGGAAAAGAGTCCAACCCCTCCAGGAGGACTGGTACCAGAGCCCAAGCTGTGTGTGGAGGTGAGTCTGACGATATCTTGTCAGAACTTCTCAACCTTGCACATTAGCTCAAGATCCTTCCCTGCCAGAGAGGTGAGATTATAAATCCCTAGAGCCAAATTCTGTAGCCAGAGACCGAATCACCAGGGTGCCTACCATCGGCTGCCACCCAGCTGACAACGCACCTTGGCCCATACCACAGGTGGTGAGCCGATGAGAAGGGAGACCCACATTGCCTCTTCGGCCTATGCCGATCCGGGTCCATGGGTGTGGGCGCCCCCCTTAAGGCCTGGCTCAAGAGGGGAGCCACGGTGACCCGTGTCCGGGACAAGTAAAGTTAGGTCAATTTTGTTTGTCATCATAAGGGGTCTTATAAGCCGTACTTTGTCTGCTCCCTCACCTAGGACCTGTCTGTAATGGGTAACCCTACTAGGGTTATAAATCCCCAGACAACTTAGCCCCTAGGATCGTCGGGAAGTACAAACCCTTCCACCACGATAAGGTGACGCCTCAGGGAGGGGGCATCATTAGGTTTGGAGGGAAAAGATGGAAGCATGGGGGTGGCAGCTTCATGATGTTGTCCTACTGGAGGGATTGGTGCACTTCACAAAATAGATGGCATAATGAGGAAAGAACATTATGTGGAAATACTGAAGCAATATTTCAAGATATTAACCAGGAAGTTAAAGGTTGGGCGCGAATAGGTGTTCCAAATGGACAATGACCTGAAGCATACTGCCAAACTGGTTACAAAGGACTTGATAACAAAGTCAGTGTTTTAAAGTTGCAATCATATCTGATAGGATCTGATCTAATTTTCTTAAATTCATAAGGAGACCTAAAAAGACACCTGCAAGCACAGCGGCCTACAAAGTTGGCTCAATTACACTGGTCAGGAGGAATGGGCCAAAATGTCTGCCAACTACAACACCAATTCCAATGAAGTTGGGACGTTGTGTTAAACATAAATAAAAACAGAATACAATGATTTGCAAATCATGTTCAACCTATATTTAATTTAATACACTACAAAGACAAGATATTTAATGTTCAAACTGATAAACTTGATTGTTTTTAGCAAATAATCATTCATTTTATGGCTGCAACACATTCCAAATAAGCTGGGACAGTGCTTACCACTGTGTTACATCACCTTTTCTTTTAACAACATTCAATAAATGTTTGGGAACTGAGGACACTAATTGTTGAAGCTTTGTAGGTGGAATTCTTTCCCATTCTTGCTTGATGTACAGCTTCAGCTGTTCAACAATTAGGGATCTCAGTTGTCGTATTTTACACTTCATAATGCGCCACACATTTTCAATGGGAGACAGGTCTGGACTGAAGGCAGGCCAGTCTAGTACCCGCACTCTTATTACGAAGCCACCCTGTTGTAACACGTGCGGAATGTGGTTTGTCATTGTCTTGCTGAGGGGCGTACATGAAAAAGACGTTGCTTGGAAGGCAGCATATGTTTCTCCAAAACCTGTATGTACCTTTCAGCATTAATGGTGCCTTCACAGATGTGTAAGTTACCCACACCATTGGCACTAACACAGGCCCATACCATCACAGATGCTGGCTTTTGAACTTTGCGTCCATAACAGTCCGGATGATTCTTTTCCTCTTTGGCCCGGAGGACACGACGTCCACAATTTCCAAAAACAATTCGAAATGCGGACTCGTCAGACCACAGAACACTTTTCCACTTTGCATCAGTCCATTCCAAAAACAATTCGAAATGCGGACTCGTCAGACCACAGAACACTTTTCCACTTTGCATCAGTCCATCTTAGATGAGTTCGGGCCCAGAGAAGCCGCCGGCCTCGCCCCATCTTTGCTTGTGAATGACTGAGGAATTCAGGGAAGCTCCTTTTATACCCAATCATGGCACCCACCTGTTCCCAATTAGCCTGTTCACCTGTGGGATGTTCCAAACAGGTGTTTGATGAGTCTTTTTTGCCAACTGTAGCTTTATAGGAATGTGTTGCAGCCATAAAATCTTGGAATGTGTTGCAGCCATAAAATTTGAAGTTCATGATTATTTGCTAAAAACAATCAAGTTTATCAGTTTGAACATTAAATATATTGTCTTTGTAGTGTATTAAATTAAATATAGGTTGAACATGATTTGCAAATTCTGTTTAACGTAACCTCCCAACTTCATTGGAATTGGGGTTGTGTAAAGAGAAGCTTGTGGAAGGATATCCAAAACGTTTGACCCAAGTTGTACAGTTTAAAGCAATGGTACCAAATATGAATTAAAATGTATGTAAACTTCAGATTTTAAAGTGATGAAAAAATATCTAAAAATCATTATTTTGGCATTTATCAAACACAAATAATTTGATAATCTTAATTGACCTAAAACGGGAAAAGTTTAGTCCGACTTCATGTGAGAAAAAAACAACAACAATAAAAACATATTTTTATATCGTGAATAGCAAATTCTGTTTAAGTGTACATAAAATGTACACTTAAACAGGTAGGTACCATACAGACCATTTTGACAGTCAGTCATTTTTGGAAAGTCTTGTCATGTTGCTACTATATGTTTGTATACAATTTAATTTACTGCTCAAAAAAATAAAGACACATCCTAGATCTCAATTAATGAAATGTTGCCGTTGAAAATCCGTATTCATTACATAGTGGAATGCGTTGACAACAAAATAACATCAACATACATAAATAAATAAATAAATAATAACATAAATAAGGTAAATCAGAATTATAATCCCATTGAGGTCTGGATTGGCAATCATATGTAAAATAAAAGTGGAAAATAATTTCACAGGCTAATCCAACTTTAGTGGAAATTCCTCAAGACAAGTCAAAATGATGCTCAGTAGTGTGTGATGCCTTCATGTGCCTGGATGACCTCATTACAACGCCTGGGCATACTCCGGCTGATGCGGCGGATGTTCTCCTGAGCGATATCCTCCCAAATCTGGATTAAAGCATCAGTCAGATCCCAGACAGTCTGTGGTCAAACATGGCCTCGGTGGATGGAACAAGAAATTATGTCCCAGATGTGCTCGATTGGATTCAGGTCTGGGGAACGGGCAGGCCAGTCCATAGCAACAATGCCTTAATCATGCAGGAACTGCTGACACAGTCCAGCCACATGAGGTCTAGCATTGTCATATGTACATCAGAAGGAACCCAGGGCCTATTGCACACGCATACAGTATGGTCTCACAATGGGTCTGAGGATCTTATCCCGATATCTAATGGCAGTCAGAGTACCTCTGGCTATCATACGGAGGGCTGTGCAGCCCTCCAAAGAAATGCCTACCCGCACCATTACTGAGCCACGTCCAAACCGGTCATGCTGAGCAACTTCTGTGGGTTGTAGACACCGCCTCATACTACCTTTAGGTGTGAGAGCGCTGACCAAATACAAAAGTGACCCCCCCAAAAAAATCAGTCAGAAAAGATGAGAACAGAGAAATGGCCTGTGGTCACGACCTACAGAACCACTCCTTTATAGGGTTTGTCTTGTTAATTGCCTCTCATTTCCACCTGTTGTCTGTTCAATTTGCACCACAGCATGGGAAACTTATTCACAATTAGTATTTCTTCCTAACTGGACAGCTTGATTTCACAGAAGTGTGACTGACTTGGAGTTACATTTTGGTGTTCAGGTGTTCCCTTTATTTTTTTGAGCAGAGTTTTTATATTGTCTATATTTCCTCATACAAAAGAAAAACATATCGTAGGCTCTCTTATTGGCATTTCCGTCATTCATTTCAATGGGGCAAGATGTTTTGAGACAAGAGTGATTGATGTTCCAAGTGTTGTCACAGAACAACTTGTATCTCAAGGCACCAATGTATTTAAAAACTACAAATACGAGAGCCCCCACCCTGGAATTGTGGTTTTTTGTTGTTGTTGTTGTTTGTTTGCGGCTCCTGGCTAGTATGAGGTCTGAAATTATTTATGCCCCAGAACTGTGAACCTTTACCCTCTATCCAGCAGAGTGACATATACACTGTATAGGAGGGTTTGCTGAAGAGGAGTGTAACATAATTCTGTGAAAGAATTAAATGAAGGTAGTAATCCTACCTGAACTAAAACAGATAACGTTTAGTCTGATTTCATGTGAGACAGTGAGGGGGGAAAACTTATCTTTTTATATAGTGTATCTAAACTGGTTTCAACTGTGGTTTAAACACACGGACGCACACACTATTATTTTTTTAACTGTTCAACAGTTGGGCACCTTTAAAACGCACCAACCACTAGTTAACCAATTCACTGGTGCATTAGAAGTTACTCGAACAGGCTGTTATGACTTGCCTCAAGATCCACCCACACCATCTTTTGGGACAAAGTAGCGTTCATGGTCTTTCTTCAACAGCCTACGACGTGGAAATTCAAACCCGAGATTAAACACGTCGTTAAAGTTGTTTTCGAAACAAATCATGCGTTAAGAATGATAGACTGCAATGTAAAACAAGAAAACCTGTCGGAAAAACACTCTGTCGGTGTACAAAGCAGAACGAGGCGATAACGCCAACGCGTGTGTGTGAGACGTTGGCTGTGTCTCAATTCCGGGTAGACCGGCTTAAGCGACGTGCCTACGTGGCGGCCACCTTGGTGGGGGCATCACTCCCATCGAAGGAAATGCATGTACAGTCATCAATTTTCTTTACTGCTTATCCTCACTAGTTGAAAATAAACTATAACTTTCCGTTAGTTCATGGCACATAACTCCCCACCACTCACCTCATGAAAACCTAGTAAACCTCATGAAAATCGCTTGAGAAATGTACAAGTTACGACTTGAATTTGAATGTCCATGCATTGCCTTCGATGGGAACGTCGACCTTTCTAACATGGCCGCTACATAGGCACGTCGGTTAGCCGGGCTACTACACCGCGCTGGGGTATCTGGTGGTATTTATGTCACACACACGCTCGGCTGCTAGTGTCGTCAGAACAACATCCGGGTATCTTTTGATTTTTATTTTTTTTGTACAATATTTAATGCAACCTTATGGGAGTCACAAGCCAGGGCAAACTGTAGGCCGGTTCCACGCCTGGATAAATGCAGAGGGTTGCGTCAGGAAGGGCATCCGGCTTAAAACTTTGGCAAACAAATATCCAAAGAATTCCATACCGGATCGGTCGTGGTTAACAACGTCTGCCACCATCAACCTGCAGGGCGCCGGTGGAAATTCAGCTACTGTGGGTCGAAGTATAAGAAGAAGAGGTGGAAAGCGGGTTCTTCGGCAGAAAGAGAAGAGGAAAGCACAGAGCCGAGAACTGAATGTGGGGACTTTGGATGTTGGGACTATGACAGGAAAATCTCGGGACTTGGTTGACATGATGATGATGAGAAAGGTTGATATTGTGTGTCCAGGAGACCAGGGGGAAAGGCAGTAAGGTTAGAAGTTTAGGGGCAAGTTTAAATTATTTTGCCATGGTGTAGATGAGAAGAGAAATTGAGTCGGGTTTATTTTAAAAGAAGAGTTGGCTAAGAATGTCTTGAAGGTGAAAAGAGTATCAGATCGAGTGATGAGGCTGAAACTTGAAATTAAATGTGTTATTTTTGTGTTATTGAGGGTGTTATTTTTGTGTTATGTATAATGTGATTAGTGGCGATGCGCCACAGGTAGGATTTGACCTAGAGGTGAAAGAGAAATTCTGGAAGGAGCTAGACGAAGTAGTTCTGAGCATCCCAGACAGAGAGAGAGTCGTGATTGGTGCAGATTGTAATGGACATGTTGGTGAAGGAAATCGGGTTGATGAAGAAGTGATGGGTAAGTATGGGATCCAGGAACATAGGGTGACCTTCAAGAGGGGAGGTAGAAGCACGCAGGTGGATTACATCTTGTGCAGACAATGTAATTTGAAGGAGGTTACCGACTGTAACCTCCTAGTGGTAGGGGAGAGTGTGGCTGCATAGGATGGTGGTGTGTAAGATGACTCTGGTGGTGGGGAGGAAGATTTGGAAAACAAAGGCAGAGCAGAGAACCATGTGGTGGAAGCTGAGACAGGAAGCTTTTCGGGAAGAGGTGAGACAGGCTCTTGGTGACAGGAGGAGCTTCCAGAAGACTGGACCACTGCAGCCAAGGTCATCAGAGAGGCAGGCAGGAGAATACTTGGTGTATCTTCTGGCAGGAAAGGAGAGAAGGAGACTTGGTGGTGGAACCTCACAGTACAGGAAACCCATCCATTCATTCACCCATTATCTGAGCCGTTTATCCTCACAAGGGTCGGAGGAGTGCTGGAGCCTATCCCAGCTATCATCGAGCAGGAGGCGGGGTACACCCTGAGCTGGTTGCCAACCAATCGCAGGGCACATATAAACAAACAACTATTCAGACTCACATTCACACCTACGGGCAATTTAGTGTGTTCAATTAACCTACCATGCATGTTTTTGGGATGTGGGAGGAAACCGGAGTGCCTGGAGAAAACCCACGTAGCCGCGGGGAGAATGTAAAGTTCTTAAAATATTAATATAAATAAATACACCCACCTGTTCCCAATTAGCCTGTTCGCCTGTGGGATGTTCCAAACAGGTGTCTTTTTTGCCACCTGTCCCAGCTTTTTTGGAACGTGTTGTAGCCATAAAATTCCGAGTTAATGATTATTTGCTAAGAACAATAAAGTTGATCAGTTTGAACATTAAATATCTTGTCTTTGTAGTGTATTCAATTAAATATAGGTTGAACATGATTTGCAAATCATTGTATTCTGTTTTTATTTATGTTTAACACAACGTCCCAACTTAATTGGAATTGAGGTTGTTATTTCACATCTTTCTTTGTGTCCCACAGTCTTAATTTCAAATTTCCCCAGATGGAACAGATGAGGGGTCACTGATGATGGAGTGGTACACTCGCCTGACTTTGGTGCGGATGGCGTGGGTTCAGTTCCCACTCAGTGACAGCGTGAATGTGAGTGCGAATGGTTGAACTTTACATTTACACTAGTGACTGTATTGCTGGAAGCTTGAATGTCTAACGTCGAATATGTTTTTAACTGAACCAGATGTAATGTTCTCCACACCACACAACATTTGAAACATTCGTTACGGAAATGAAAGAGGATGAGCGTGGAACAATGCAGGGTGAGGAGATGGTCTCGTCACCTTAAATTCATCCATCCATCCATTTTCAGAGCCGCTTCTCCTCACACTTGTTTCTATGTGCCCTGCGATTGGCTGGCAACCAGTTCAGGGTGTACCCCGCCTCCTGCCCGATGACAGCTGGGATAGGCTCCAGTACGCCCGCGACCCTAGTGAGGAGAAGCGGCTCAGAAAATGGATGGATGGTTTTAAATCACAAAATTATCCTAAAATGGAAAAATAACGCCAAAAGGCACTCCACCCACTCGGTGTTCGCGAAGGTGGTAGAAAAGGAGAGGGGGAGGAGGGGGGTGAAATCTCCTTGTTGATCCGCTCCGGGCATAAAAGGGGTTGGAGCTGGGATCACAAAAATAAGTTTTTGGGAGTTTTGGTATAGAAGTCTACCTTTGGTCTCACCACGACCAACTCGCTGATGACCAGGCAGGACGCTCACCTCACCCGAGGTGGCAAGGACACATCGGATGATCCCCGGCTGCAGCCACCACTCCTCTCATTCATGCACATATATTCTGTTTTACTTCAGCTCATCTTCATTCCTCTTCTTTCCAGTGAATGCCTCCATCTTTCTAACTGTTCCTCCAGCTGCTCCCTGCTTTTACTGCAGATCCCAATGTCATCTGCAAACATCATGTTCCACGGGGATTCCAGTCTAACCTCATCTGTCAGCATATCCATCACCACTGCAAAAAGGAAGGGGTTCCCTGATGCTGTCCCACGTCCACCTTAAATTTGTCTGTCACACCTACAGCACACCTCACCGCTGTTCTGCTGCCCTCGTACATGTCCTGTATTATTCTAACATACTTCTCTGCCACTCCAGACATCCGCATGCAGTGCCACAGTTCCTCTCTGGGTACTCTATCATAGGCTTTCTCTAGATCTACAAAGACACAATGTAGCTCCTTCTGACCTGGCGCCTGTACATTGGGGTTCACCCCGGTGGACGAAAGGGTAGCCTATCTCCGCCTTCGGGTGGGGGGACGGGTCCTGACTGTGTGGTTATGTGGTTCTGTTGGCTTCATCAAGCCGGGATCTCCAACTCTCGCTGGAGCAATTTGCAGTCGAGTGTGAGGCGGCTGCGTGTGTGGGTTGCGCTCGAGTATAAAGACAAACTACGCGCCGAATAGCCGCAATGATGTCAGCGCTAAAGAAGCCTTTAGAGAATGGGTGAGATGCTCGTTCTTCTGGGAGTGGCTCAGAGTCGAGATGCTGCTCCTCCGCATTGTGAGGAGCCAGATGAGCTGCCTCGGGCATCTGATTAGGATGCCTCCCTGGTGAGGTGTTCGGCCCGGGCACATCCCACCAGCAGGTGACCCCAGGGATGACCCAGTTCACACTGGAGAGACTATATCTCCCGATTGGCCTGGGAATGCCTTGGGCTCCCCCTGGAGGAGCTGGAGAAGTGGCTGGGGAGAACTGTGCTTCCCTGCTAAAGCTGCTGCCCCCGTGACCTGACCTCAGATGAGCGGAACAAAATGGATGGATGGATGGACGGAACTAGGCACCCATCCTGGATGTGGCCCCAGGTGGAAAATGTATGACAACTTGAAGAGATAGATAATAAGAATGGTAACAAAAGAGCCAGAACAAACTCCAAAGAAATTAAACTGAACCTGGGTGAACTCCTTGGTCAAGGTACATCAGTGGCAGATTGCACCATCCGTCGTTGTTTCAGCCAAAGTGGACTTCATGTGAAACGACCAAGAAGAACACCACTGTTGAAAAGAAATCATAAAAAGCGAGACTGAAATTTGCCAAACTGCATGTTTTTTGTT
Organism: Phycodurus eques; assembly: GCF_024500275.1. Classification (NCBI taxonomy): domain Eukaryota; kingdom Metazoa; phylum Chordata; class Actinopteri; order Syngnathiformes; family Syngnathidae; genus Phycodurus; species Phycodurus eques. The sequence continues at coordinate 4,049,304 of NC_084541.1, forward strand.
TCCACATCTTTTTATTACATTTTGTAATAGTACAAACAGCACATAAAATGAAATTGACAAAACAAGAGTGGTCTCTATCTTGAACCCGGAGTTCCGCGACATTCATTTCTATTGAGACTGTTGGGCATGAGCACACACAAAACAAATCATAACTCGCTGAATTTTTAAGTGATTTTCGTGCGGTGTGTGTGTTTTTTATTTATTTATTATATATTTTTTATTTATTTATTTTTTTTTTTTGAGTCGCTCATTTGAAAAGTTGGTAACAAAAGAGTATTAATCATTTTTCTACAGTCTGCGGCCCAAAAGATAAGGCGAGTTTAAAATGTGCTTAAGGACATTGGTTGTTGTTTTCGGTGTATGTGGACATCCATCCATCCATCCATCCATTTTCTGAGCCGCTTCTCCTCATTAGGGTCGCGGGCGTGCTGGAGCCTATCCCAGCTGTCATCGGGCAGGAGGCAGGGTACACCCTGAACTGGTTGCCAGCCAATCGCAGTATGTGGGCATGTGGCCCCTCAATTATTCTTACCTTTTTTATTCCAATTATACAACAAACATGTTTCCTCTACTATACCTGATCAGTTTTAAGTTGTAATTGCGCCATTAAAACACCACTCGATGGCAGACATCACTTTGTAGCACTTTCACCGGGTCTTCTCCATCAAAAATATCATCAAGCAGTTTATTTGTTCAACAAATTTAAAGGCAAGTCTGTGTGCCTAGTTTTCTGAGAGACATTGTCAGCCATGATTGTTACTCTGGCTCACCTAGATGCTGAATGGGACAGAGTTGTAAACATCCATCCATCCATCCATTCCCTATACCGGTTATTCAATTCTGGGTCGCAGGGCACCTATCCCAGCTTACGTCGGGCGAAAGGCAGACTACACCCTGGTCGCCAGTTAGTCGCAGGGCATATATAAAGACATACAACCATTTAGACTCACAAACACACTGTCACTGAGTGTGAACAACTCAACCCACCGACGTCAGGCACACCACTACACCGTCAGTGAGCTGGGTCAAAATCATCCATCCATCCCTTTTCTGAGCCGCTTCTCCTCACTCGGGTCGCGGGCGTGATGGAGCCTAACCAAGCTATCATCGGGCAGGAGGCGGGGTACACCCTGAACTGGTTGCCAACCAATCGCAGGGCACATATAAACAAACAACCATTTGCATTCACATTCACACCTACGGGCAATTTAGAGTTGTCAATTAACCTACCATGCATGTTTTTGGGATGTGGGAGGAAACCGGAATGCCCGGAGAAAACCCACGTAGGCACGGGGAGAACATGCAAACTCCACACAGGCGGAACCCTGAGAACCCCGGTCCTCAGAACTGTGAGGCAGACGCTCTAACCACTCGTCCACCGTGCCGCCTTCTCCTAAATTAATTACTTTTTAATCTAAACCAATAAACGCTACAACCATATCATGCATGTTAGTCAACTGGTGTACGAAGTTGCTGAGCCGGCACATCAAAGCAAATACTCTCTTACAGGGATTCTACTGTACTGTGAAAATGTCTAAATAAGGTGCTATTAAAAATACACTGAACAATAGAGTGACCTCCCAGTCAATTCAACTGGATGTTCAGCAATGCTCTATCGGGCATTGCTTGTTAATCGTAAATGACTCTTTACCTTGAGGTGTACACACACGCACACACACACACACACACACACACACACACGTGTGCGACGGCTGTCAGTGTTCAACATGTCACGTTATGCATGTTACATGTTACTTGGGTTGTGGTTGTTTTGTATTAAAAAGTATTTCGGTCCGAAACCTGAAATGCACTTTTGGGCTATTTTCGGCCTAGACATTTCGGTGCATCGCTAAAATTAAGGTTATGTATTGTGCATAAAAACCCGCTGCTGTTGGTTAAATTGACAGTATGTACAGAACCAACATTCAAAGCAGAACATGTAAGACATGGAGACAGATTTACAGATTTAGTTTTTTATTTATTAAAACAACATTACAGCTGACAATGAAAAAGGGACAAAAAAATTTTCATACTCCGAAATTGCCTGCATTCCACTGGCGAAACGGTTGTAGTGTGGCGTCACCTCTAGTTTGAGCAGAGAGGTACTTTTATTTTGCAAACTAAAAGCTGGCTTGCTGCTTCCGGGGTATGATCTGAGAAGTGAGCCGGTGACTCCACACTGCACGCACATACTCTTGGTTCTAGTGATGGGCATTGCAGTTCTTTTGAGTGTAGTGAATCATTCGAATCAGTTCATTAAAAAGATTCGTTTAAAAGATTCGTTTAGTTCTTTTTCACAAAATCATTCATTTAATGATCCATCCCTGAGGTTCACGTTCACTCAACACATTCACCGAAGGACTATGCGTTGTTGTTGTCATGTATTGTAAACTAGGAAAGGTGGGGGGATTATAAAAAAAATAAATAAATAAATAAAATAAATAAAAAACTTCGGCTAAATGATCACCTACCTCTCTCTCTCTCAGCAAACTCTTGAACACCCGGCTTCGGTTGTGACTCGTGAACATGCGTTCAGCGAGCTCAGCTATCGACCATCCTTCTGCGTCCCCTGACGTCCAGCTAAGCTCTCGCCAGCCGGCGTGACTTTTCTGCATTCCACCGCGGTAGACAGCGTCGCTGACACCAGCCCCCGCCAGCCGGTCTTCCTGCTCACTCACCTTACTGTTATTGTCATCTGATTAGTGGAAAACGGCTTTGAGTGTCTTGAGAAGCGCTATTGAAGTTTAATGTGTTATTATATAATGAAATAAAAAGCTTTAAGAGACATTAGAGACACAGAGGGAATTATATATATGTGTACGTAAAAACATTTATAATTAATTAACATTTATTTTAAATATGTGTGCTTGTTATCATGTGCTTGACTGACTCAACGTTAGCCGTTAGCTCGAAGAAACGGCTGCTAGTGAAAGCTATCCCCGCGAGGACGTCAGGACTTGCGGTTAAAATCACTCATGAGTACGTTCACTGCGCAGTACATCATTCCATGTGCAAACGAATCACTCATCGTACAAGTACATCGCTCCTTAGCGGATCACAAAGAAGTTCCATGAACGAATCACTCGTGTTTAACGGATCGCGAATGATAAGTTCCACGAACGAATCACTCTTCAGTTCTTCAGTTCCTCAGTACATATGTTCACTGAACGAATCACTCAGTTCATTTAAGTCCCTCCCCTGAATGAATCACTCTTCAGGTCTTCAGTTCCTCAGTACACCAGTTCACTGAACGAATCAAGCTTTAGTTCCTCAGTACACCAGTCCACCAGTTCACTGAACGAATCACTCAGTTCACTTAAGCCCTTCCCCTGAACGAATCACTCTTCAGTTCTTCAGTTCCTCATTACACCAGTTCACTGAACGAATCACTCAGTTCACTTAAGTCCCTCCCCCGCTTGTACGGCGCTGCCTGCTCATTGGTCATTCGCCGAAGTGAGTGACAACCCTAGCGAATCGCAAATCACATGGCAGTATGTTTAATGAAGTCCTGCTCCCGCCTTCACGCTGGCTGCTCATTGGTCATTCGCCAAAGATTCAGAAGTGAGTGACAGAACACTTTAGCAGTTCTGTGTCCACTCCCAGCTGACTCGCTTGCCTGACGGCGGGTGGCGGCCAAGTAAAGTTCAGTTTGTTCAATAAGAAGATTCGTTCTTCTGAACAAAACGTTCGCGAACGAAACAACACTACTTGGTTCGACTCAACGGCCGACCAAAGTTATTGAGGTATTCACGCTTATTTTCATTCATTAATAAATGGTAGTGTCGTGTTGCGTTGTGGACTGTACGTACAGATTTTATACAAATGAGTCAAAGAGCTTTTGCGGCATCCCAAATAAACCTCAAGCTAAACTAAAGCTTACGTGCAGCCATCACGTGACAAGTGGAACCAATACTTACCATTTGTTTGCTTTCGGCACTTTATATAATAGTACAACACTTAACTTCATATTAAATTCATCCATCCATCCATCCATTTTCTGAGCCGCTTATCCTCTCTAGGGTCGCAGGCGTGCTGGAGCCTATCCCAGCTGTCATCGGGCAGGAGGCAGAGTACACCCTGAACTGGTTGCCAGCCAATCGCAGGGCACATACAAACAGACAACCATTCGCACTCACAGTCACACCTACGGGCAATTTAGAGTCTCCAATTAATGCATGTTTTTGGGATGTGGGAGGAAACCGGAGTGCCCGGAGAAAAGCCACGCAGGCACGGGGAGAACATGCAAACTCCACACAGTCGGGGCCGGGGATTGAACCCGGGTCCTCAGAACTGTGAGGCTGACGCTCTAACCAGTCGCCCACCGGGCCGCCTTCATATTAACTTGATTTGCAATATAATATTGTGATAGGAATCACATTATTCTAATTGAATGATGTTTGACACAAAAGCTACTCCGGACTTTCTTTCACGAACTTCCGCAAATCTGCTGAGTTTTTCCCCCCCCCGAGTTACTCACCGGAGCAGTGACCGCGGTCTTTGGCACATGGAGGCGAAGGCGACGCAACAGCGGGAAGCGAGTCGGCATCCAAGTGAAGCTCTGCAAGGAGAGCGTACAGATTGCCGTTTCCATCGATTCACCTCGCGAATCCACGCTCCCTACCCAGCAAAATGGACGAGCTTCATCTTCTGATAAAGACCAGTAAAGACTTCGGACGTTCCGCCGCCACGTGCTTTACGGAGACTTGGCTTTGTGAGGCTGTACCCGATGGCGCCGTCATGCTTCCCGGCTTCCATCTTCATCGGGCAGACCGCGACATGGAATCATTGGGGAAAACAAAAGGCGGCGGGATATGCTTCTATATCAACGAAAACTGGTGTACGGACATCACGGAGCTCAGCACACACTGAAGCCCGCATTTAGAGTCTCTGTTTTTGAACTGTAAGCCATTCTACTCGCCTCGTGAGTTCGCATCATTAATTCTCGCCGGTGTCTACATTCCGCCTCAAGCTAACATGAATGCCGCACTGCTAATGCTCGTCGGGCAAGTAAATTAAATTAAAAAAAAAAAAAACACCCATCATTAAAATAAAAAAAAAAATCACCCCTCATTATTCTCGGGGACTTTAACAAAGCTAAACTCAACCACGAACTCCCTAAATACAAGCAGCACATCGACTGTCCTACCAGGGAAAATAGGATTTTAGACCACTGCTATACTACACTAAATAACACATACCGTGCCAAACCTCGTGCAGCACTGGGCTCGTCTGATCACTGCTTAATTCACTCAATACAGGCAAGAACTTAAATGCGTGAAGCCTACAGTGAAAACAGTGAAAAGGTGGACTTCAAAGCTGTTTAGACTGCACAGTTTCTTTGAAAATTCAGCTAGCAGCCTGGATGAATATACTGAATATACGGACACTGTCACATCCTATATTAGTTTCTGTGAAGATGTGTGTGTACCAACAAAGTCATTTCGCACATTCAATAACAAGCCGTGGTTCACTGCCAAACTTAAGCAACTTCACCAAGCGAAGGAAGGTGCATATCAGAGCGAGGACAGGCCGCTGTATAATCGAGCTAGAAACCAGCTGACGAAAGAAATTAACAGTGCAAAGAGAAACTATGCAGCAAAGTTGGAAAAACAGTTTAGCGCTAACGACTCTAAATCAGTCTGGCATGCATTACAATCGCTGACCAATTACAAGCGACGATCACCCCAAGCTGAGAACAATAGCACACTAGCCAACGACTTGAATACCTTCTACTGCAGATTTGAAAAGGACACTTTCACAACCCATACCCACCCAGCCACACCACCGACCACAATCACACCTCTGACGTCTGCGTTAACCATCCACGAACAGGACGTGAGACGCATCTTCAAACAACAAAAGATGAACAAAGCGGCAGACCCAAACCATGTGTCCCCATCCTGCCTCAAAGTTTGCGCGGACCAGCTCGTTCCAGTCTTCACACAGATCTTCAATAGATCTCTGGAACTGTACCATCCTGTTTCAAACGCTCCACCATCATTCCAGTCCACAAGAAACCTACAATCTTGGGGTCTAAATGAGTACAGGCCTGTCGGCTTGACAGCTGTGGTCATGAAGTCCTTTGAACGTCTCGTAGTGGACCAACTCAAGAGCCTCACAGGTCCCCTGCTGGACCCCCTGCAGTTTGCCTACCGAGCGAACAGGTCCGCATATGATGCAGTCAACATGGGACTGCAATTCATCCGAGAACACCTCGACAATGCACGGACCTACGTGAGGATACTGTTCGAGGACTTCAGCTCAGCCTTCAACACCATCATCCCTGAACTCCTTTCCTCCAAGCTTCTCCAACTCACCACCTCATCCACACGCAGCATCAGCAGTGGGGCACCCCAAGGTTGTATCCTCTCTCCGCTGCTCTTCTCTCTCTACACGAACGACTGCACCTCAATGTACCCGGCCGTCAAACTCCTGAAGTTTGCAGATGACACCACTGTCATCGGCCTCATCACAGACAGTGACGAGTCTGCATATCGACAGGAAGTGGAGCGGCTTGACCTGTGGTGCGGCTGACACAACCTGGAGCTGAACACGCTCAAGACTGTAGAGATGATCGTGGACTTCAGGAGGCATCCTTTGCCACAGCTGCCCCTCACGCTGTCCAGCTGCCTTGTGTCAACCGTCGAGACCTTCAAGTTCCTGGGAATTACAGTCTCTCAGGACCTGAAATGGGCAATCAACATCAACTCCGTCCTAAAAAAGGCCCAGCAGAGGATGTACTTCCTGCGGCTTCTGAGAAAGCATGGCCTACCACAGGAGCTGCTGAGGCAGTTCTACACAGCGGTCATCAAATCAGTCCTGTGTTTTTACATCACAGTCTGGGTTGGTGCTGCTACAAAAAAGGACATCCTTCGACTGCAACGGACAATCAAAACTGTGAAAAGATTGTCGGTACCCCCCTACCCACCCTTGAGGACTTGCACGCTGCCAGAACTAAGACAAGAGAGTGAAAAATCCTCTCTGACCCACCACATCCCCGTCACCAGCTCTTCCAGCTACTTCCCTCAGGTAGACGCTACCGATCAATGCAAACTAGAACTAGCAGACATTCCAACAGCTTCTTCCCTCTTGCAATCAACTTCTTAAACAGCTAACCATTGCAAGATTCGGGCAATTTTTTTGTCTGGAGTTTGTTGTCACATTTCTGTCAGGCCAATTACAACTCGTGCACTCACTGTAGTAGTCTTGCCATGCTGCACTATTTGCATATCTGTTGTTGACCAATTCTGGCTACTCATGCTGGAGTCGCATCTCCCCCACTTGCACACTAACTGAGGAGTATCTGCAACATTTGCACAACCAACATTGTCCCAGATTATCGCACTACTCGTCACTTTAAACCGCATACACTCCTTGAAGTCTCGGCGCCCTTTGCACAATGGTCATTGCACCGGACTATTGCTATATTACTAATTCAAACTGCTCTAAGTGCTTGAGGTCTCTGCATCTATTTGCACAATTGTCAAAAAATGTTTTTTTTTTTAAATAAATAAAATTGTACCGGCATTACCAGATAACTAGCAACCCTTTATTGCTCAGTGACTGTTTTTCTCAATGTCTTTATGTCTCAAAAGTGTTCTCTGTCAATTGACTGTTTGTTGGCGTACTAGAGCGGCTTCAACTACCGGAGACAAAGTCCTTGTGTGTTTTTGGACATAGTTGGCAAATAAAGATGATTCTGATTCTGATTTAAGGCAAATCCTGGGTGCTGCTGTTGTACAGAAGGTTTGCTGGATATCTTTGCTTGGCATCAGCTGGCCCAAATTTGCATACTGCGATAAAAAGCCACAAAAACGAGGTTTCTCAGCCAATATTATATAGGAACGGATGGTGCTCTTGCCACTCAATGTAATGCACATTCGCAAAAATTATGTTCCTGATGTTTCGCGAACGAAAAGCTTGGCTTTTTAACTTGCATTAGTTATCATCCATGCATTTTCCGTACCGCTTATCCTCACTAGGGTTGCGGGCGTGCTGGAGCCTATCCCATCTATCTTTGGGCAAGAGACAGGATATACCCTGAACTGTCACCAGCCAATCACAGGGCACATAAACAAACAAACAACCATTCGCACTCGCATTCACATCTCCGGGCAATTTAGAGTCTTCAATGAACCTACCATGCATGTTTTGGGGATGTGGGAGGAAACCAGAGTACCGGTAGAAAGCCCACGCAGGCACGGGGAGAACAAGCAAACTCCACACAGGCGAGGCCGGATTTGAACCCAAGTCCTCAGAACTGTGAGGCAGATGTGCTAACCAGTCGTCCACCGTGCCGCTATTAGTTATCATAATACATCCTTCCATCCATTTTCAACACAGCTTATCCTGGTTAGGGTCGCGGGACGCTGGAGCCTATCCCAGCTGACTTCAGGCGAAAGGCAGACTACACCCTGAACTGGTCGCCAGTCATTCGCAGGGCACATATAGACACGGACAACCATTCGCACTCCCATTCCCACCGTCACTGAGTGGGAACTGAACCCACGCTGCCTGCACCAAAGTCAGGCGAGTGTACCACTACACCATCAGTGACATCATAACACATCCCTCCATCCATTTTCTGAGCCGCTTCTCCTCACTAGGGTCGCGGGCGTGCTGGAGCCTATCCCAGCTGTCATCGGGCAGGAGGCGGGCTACACCCTGAACTGGTTGCCAGCCAATCACAGGGCACATAGGAACAAACAACCATTCGCACTCACAGTCATGCCTACGGGCAATTTAGAGTCTCTAATTCATGTTTTTGGGATGTGGGAGGAAACCGGAGTGCCCGGAGAAAACCCACGCAGGCACAGGGAGAACACATCATAATACATCTTAATGCAATTACTGATTATCTTTGTTTCTTCTGCATTGCAAATAAGTTGGCTCCACACTTTGTATTTTGTAATACTTTATTTATTGTTCATATTATTTATACTTTATTCATTAATTCATTTTCCGTACCACTTATCCTCTGTAGGGTCGCGGGCGTGCTGGAGCCTATCCCTGATATCGTTGGGCGAGAGGCAGGGTACACCCTGAACTGGTCGCCAGCCAATCGCAGGGCGCACAGAAAGAAACAACCATTCGCGCTCACATTCACACCTACGGGCAATTTACAGTTTTCAATTAACCTACCGTGCATGTTTTTGGGATGTGGGAGGAAACCGGAGTACCCTGAGAAACCCCACGGGGAGAACGTGTTAAACACAGGCGAGGCCAGATTAGAACCCGGGTCCTCAGAACTGTGAGGCAGATGTGCTAACCAGTCATCTACCGTGTACACCTTATTATTATTATTGGTAAAAGATTATACCTTGTACTGTATTCATTTGTTTATTCCATCCTCTTTTGCTGATTTGTTTTAAACTTAAGATGTTGCCATGGCCCAATGGTTAAGATCATCACCTGCCACCGTGGGGGACCTTAGGTTCAAGACACCGACTGGACCATCCGTCAACATCACCCGGACTCACGGCTGTGGTGTCCTTGAGCAAGACACTGATACCCCGAAATGCTCCCCGGGCGCTTCAGCTGCCCCCTGCTCCAGTGTGTTCCACTAACGTGTGTATGTGTTCACTGTGATGGGTTAAATGCAGAGAAGAGATTTCATGTGCATTCATGCATGTTCATGACAATAAAAGGTGATTCTTCTTCTTCTTCTTCTTGCTTTGTTATATATGTCAAAGTGTATAGGATTATATGGAAAAATAAATGTTAAATAGATTTTTTGAAATTTGAAATTCTCCCATCCACTCAACAGACAAAAGGACCAAAAATGGGTTCCACTGAGTACCGGTATCGATTCCCACTACCGGGAATAGGTACTGTACCGGTTTAAATAGTGAAAGGTACCCATCCGTAATCAAGACACACTACAACTAACTTTGGGTAACATAAATACACTTGAACAGTGATGATTAATGTCCTGATTACAGAAAAAAATCATAATAGCGCAATGCATGCTGGGAACCAAAGTTGATGCGAGAAGTATACTCAAGCTGCCGAGCTCTGAAATTAAAAGCAACAAACTGATTTTTTTTTCTTCACAAGAATCTTTGACACTTTGTTTAACGTGCCTGAGGAGTTACTAAAATGTCTCCCCCAAAAACATGGATATACAGTATATAACGCCGTTAATAGGTTGCAAATGCATATGGTGGGTTGGAAAAGTGGCAGGACAGGGGAGACGCACAACAGGACTCCTTTAACTAAGGAGAGTGAAGTGCCCTATCCTGCAAAGTGAGTAGGCCACATAATTTGGGGGTTTTGAATGAAGTGCAGGGCAAACACAGGATATTATTAACATTTTGAGTGAGTTGATTTGTGTGAAAAAATGCACAAATAAGTTCTTGCACTAAATGTTGGTTTGCTATTCAGCAGTTCTGTACCATCTTTGAATGGTCATTTTTATGTAATAGAGCCCTTTGTGTTGGAAAAAATAATTCCAGTATGTGGTTATTTTTTGATCGCTTCAAGCCCTTTGTTGTTCAAGAGTGGATCTAGTCAACACATTATGATTTGAGCATGACATATATTAAGATACATTAGTTCAATAAAAAAACATTCACATATTTTGATCATATTTAAAATGGCATTGTTGTCATACATCTGGTTAGGAACTGTGGTCCCCTACATCATTTGAGTTGCCCATCCCTGTTCTAGCATATGCCACCACATCTGCATATGTTTGAGCCGCCACAATATATCCACCTAAAGATGGAGTTTGCAGTTTAAAAAAGAACAAACACTTTTTGTCAGTATGACCTGACAGAAGAATGTTATTAAATGAACTTCTGAGGAATCATACCTTTCTAGGCCCATTTTCTGCCTGTCATTTAATCTTAATTAGCACTTCGTGTCAATATCCAATCAGAGACTGTAGAGCCAGATGCCTTGATCAAGGGGTGTTGTCAATCATTTGCACATGTACACGCAGCCTCGCAGGGACAAGCAGCAGCCTCTCACAAAAGGAGACTGTTATAGTTTCTTGGCTGGATTCCAGTGGCGTGCAAAGTTGCAGGGAGAGGAGGGGGGGGGGGGGGTAATGGCCCCCAGCATTCACTTGGGAGGGACCATCGAAATGGGTCTGGGTGGGCATCCCATAAAGTTTGATCCTCATTCCCCTCATCCTCATATTTTGGGTTGTAGGCATACTGTAGTTTGCTAGCCAACTGCACACTGTAGTGGTACAAATACAGTAGGCCTTGTAACTAAGTAACTTGCAATTGCATTGTATAGCCACTGCTGGAATGAAGGCGCTCAGTACTTATATAGTGGCACAGGGCTGACACATGCCAAAAAGTGAATAGAGTTTTCACCCATTCTCTCATTTGGATGAGAAAATGGGGTCAGATGAGAATCTCCATCATATCCTTGTCCACTTCCTGTGGAGTGCTTGTGGCTGGGAGGTGTTGCTGTGAGTGGGTCTGGGACTGGACAGGGATCCTTCGCTCCAGCGTGCTGGTATGAAACACTGGCCCATCTATACATGACATAAATAAGAACGTGAAAACTCGTAAAATAAAATCCATCTACAACCCCAATTCCAATGAAGTTGGGATGTTGTGTTAAACATAAATAAAAACAGCATACCATGATTTGCAAATCATGTTCAACCTATATTTAATTGAATACAATACCTTATTGTTTTTAGCAAATAATAATTAAATTAGAATTTTATGGCTGCAACACGTTCCAAAAAAGCTGGGACATGTGGCAAAAAAGAGAAAGTTGAGGAATGCTCATCAAACACCTGTTTGGAACATCCCACAGGTGAACATGCTAATTGGGAACAGATGGGTGCCATGATTGGGTATAAAAGGAGCTTCCCTGAATTGCTTAGTCATTCACAAGCAAAGATGGAGCGAGGTTCACCTCTTTGTGAAGAAAATAGTCGAATAGTTTAAGGACAACGTTCCTCAACGTACAATTGCAAGGAATTTAGGGATTTCATCATCTACGGTCCATAATATCATCAAAAGGTTCAGAGAATCTGGAGAAATCACTATGTAAGCAGCAAGGCCAAAAACCAACATTGAATGCCCGTGACCTTTGATCCCTCAGGCGGCACTGCATCAAAAACCGACATCAATGTGTAAAGGGTATCACCACATGGGCTCAGAACACTTCAGAAAACCAATTTAGTAAATACAGTACGGCACTGGAGCCGTAAGTGCAACTTGAAACTCTACTATCCAAAGCAAAAGCCATTTATCAACAACACCCTGGGCCCGAGCTCATTAAAGATGGACTGATGCAAAGTGGAGAAGACTTCTGTGGTCCAACGAGTCCACATTTCCAATTGTTTTTGGAAATTGTGGACGGTTCTACTCCGGGCCAGAGGAAAATAACCATCCGAACTGTTATGGACGCAAAGTTCAAAAGCCAGCATCTGTGATGGTATGGTGCTGTGTTAGTGCCAATGGCATGGGTATTATTTGCTAAAAAAAAAAAAAAGTTTATCAGTTTGAACATTAAATATCTTGTCTTTGTAGTGTATTCAATTAAATATAAATATATATATTGAACATGATTTGCAAATCATTTTATTCTGTTTAACACAACGTCCCAACTTCATTGGAATTGGGGTTGTACATATACATTCATGACACGTGCTCAATAGCAGCACAGACTTTTTATATCCATATCATTGGTGTCCAAACCAATGAAATAAGCCATTTGCGGCCTTCCGGCCATTTTTTTGTGGCTTGCGGCATGTACTCAAAATAACATTGAACATGGCCTGCGACCGTAATTTTACCGGCCTCGATATATCGTCATGTGTCGCATTGCAACTGTTTTACCTCGACTCTTCTCCAAAGAGACTGGGTGACAAGAGGATTCACTCTGTGAAACAGTCACATCATCTCAAATTTATAAATAAAACAGATTCAGGCTCTGTTCACAAAAAATGGACTTAAACCAATATTAAACATTTGGCACAGAAGCTTAAACAGTAATTAATGCCATAGCATGCAATATACTGCGAATCAAATTTCCACTTGGTTAAGAAAAAGTGCCAAGTAGGAACACTAATAACAACACAAGTAGATCAAGCAAACTATTTTGATTCAAGATTTGTACTTCTTTTCAAAAGTCTGCAGCCTTTTTTTAAACGCTGCTCTGTCAACATGTTCAATGGCTACATTTCTTACAATAGTGAGTACGCTATACTGTATACGGTATAATGTGAGCATTACGCGCAACCATATACGCTGTCACTTTGCCTTTGCATTGTTGGGCAAAGGCTTCCATAATTGCAAGCTGACAGGAAATGTCCCACCGTGTGCTTTGTTCCCAGCAGAAGAAATTGGGTGGGATGGTTGTGTTTAAAATTTTTTTTTTTTTCACTTTGAGGTTTTAAGTTGTGGATCCAATTCTAAAATTTCCCACATTGTCGCGGTGGTGTTGGAAATACAGATCCTTTCCAAAATAAATTTAATATCATGAAAAAGTTTATTCATTTGTATAATTCCATTCAAAGAGTGAAACCTCCATAGATTATAGATTCAGGGCCCACAATTTAAACAATTTCAAGTATTTATTTGTTTATTTTTTCATAATTTGGGCTTCCATCTTATAAAACGCACAAAATCAGGAATTAAACAAATTAGAATACTGTGAAGAAATCCCCATTTACTTCTCAGTTTTAGTAGAAAAAAGAAAGAAATTAGGGTCACATTGAATCAATCAAAATATGATACTTTCAAAATGATATGTTAAACTTCAATACTTGGTTTGGAATCCTTTTGCTTTAATTACTGCATTAAACCAGGTTTTGGTGCTTCTGGCGGTATGGGAAGGAGCCCGGTCATGCTGGAAGATGAAATCTGCATCTCCATAGAGATCCTCAGCAGAACGAATCATGAGGTCCTCTAAAACATTCTGGTAGACTGTTGTGGTGACCTGGCAACCAGTTCAGGGTGTACCCCGCCTCCTGCCCGATGACAGCTGGGATAGGCTCCACCACGCCCGCGACCCTAGTGAGGAGAAGCGACTCAGAAAATGGATGGATGGATGGATGTTGTGGTGACATTCGATTTAAGAAAGCAGTTTACCAACACCTGCACTGGACATTGCACCCCAAATCATGACTGACTGTGGATATTTCACACTGGACCGCAAGCAGTTTGGGTTCTGTTCTTCACCCGTCTTCCTCCAAAGCCTTGGACATTGATGCCCAAATGAAAGGCACACTTTACTTTCCTCGGAAAAGAGGACATTGGACCACTGGCAAACAGTCCAGTCCTTCTTCTCATTGGCCCAGTTGAGACGCTTCCTACGTTGGCTCAGGCTCAGAAGTGACTTGGCCCGAGGAACCCAACAGTTGTAGCCCATCTCCCGGATGCGACTAAATGTGACGGTTTTTGAAGCTGTGACTCCCGACTCATTCCACTCTTTCTGGATCTCTGCTAGATTTTTTAATCTTCTTTGTTTGATAATCCGCTGAAGCCCATGGTCATCTCTTTTGCTGGTGCATCTTCTCCTGGGACATTTTGTCCTTCCACTAGACTTTGAAACATAGATATGTTTGGACACAGCACTCTGTGAACAGCCAGCCTCCTTTGCTATGAACTTTTGTGGCTTACCCGTCCTATGGAGGGTATCAATGATGGTCTTCTGGCCAGTTGTCAAGTCTGCATTCTTGCCCATATTAAACCCAGTTGAGACAATTGAACCAAACTGAAGCAATTTAATGACACCTGGGGAAACCTGTACAGGTGGCCTGGCCTGTGCTTTGAGTTTAGTAGATGATTAGTGTGTGACACTCAGTTTAAAACATTTATGGCCTGCAAAATTTGGGCTGATTTCTTCACAGTATTCTAATTTTTTTAATTCCTGATTTCGCAGGTTTTATGAGCTGGAAACTCAATTATGTAAAAATAAACAAATACTTGCAATTGTTTAAATTGTAGGCCCTGAATCTATAATTATGAATGTTTAACTTTTTGAATGGAATTATAGAAATAAATAAACTTTTCCATGATATACATTTTTTTTGGAAAGGGTCTGTAATTCCATTATTGGCGCTCAATTTTCTGTAACTGTGCAGCTACCGGCTCACCGTCAGAAAACTTAGCTTCATGTACGCGAGCGCCCGCATTTCCAAATGCAACAGACACGCACACGGCCAATCAGACAGAGGGTCCCCACCCGTCACTATCTCTGATTGGTTTAGAGACCACAATGGGTTTCATGTGTGTGCTTTCAAGTTGTAGAAATATTTGTTTCTTACTCAAGATTACTACACCCCCTGTTTTTTTTTTTTTTTTTTTTTTGCTGCACCATTCTGAAATTAGGGCGCATATGCGGCCAAATTAGTCGCACTCTAGAGTCCTGTCTCGTCAAAAATTACAAATATGAAACAAAATCATACGCAGGATTTCCAGCAACTCGAGTACGAATCCATAGCTCTAGACGGAGATTGATCGTACTTTATGCGTACCTGCTAATTTTTGTACGTCTCAGACGCGGGACGTACGTCAAACGAGATGACTCCAAATTCAAATTATGTTATTCAAGTTCAGTTTTTTAATGCAATTATTCATCCATCCATCCATTTTCCGAGCCGCTTCTCCTCACTAGGGTCGCGAGCATGCTGGAGCCTATCCCAGCTATCATCAGGCAGGAGGCGGGGTACACCCTGAACTGGTTGCCAGCCAATCACAGGGCACATACAAACAACCAACCATTCGCACTCACATGCACACCTACGAGCAATTTAGAGTTGTCAATTAACCTAGCATGCATGTTTTTGACATGTGGGAGGAAACCCGGAGAAAACCCACGCAGGCCCGGGGAGAACATGCAAACTCCATACAGGCGGGGCCGGGGATTGAACCCGGGTCCTCAGAACTGTGAGGCAGACACTCTAACCAGTCTACCAATGTGCCGCTTGCAATTATTCAAGTTTAGCCAATTAAAATTCTAATATACATTATTCAAATTCAGTTGCTGGTAGCATATATTTCAGCCCATAGTTTGTAGATGTTTTCTATCTACTATACATACATATCAGTCAAATCACAAGTTGTCTCTGATTACATATAAAATATAAACATGATTCTCAGTTTGTAATCTTACCAGCTGCACGTTCTGGGATGTGAACGGGACTGGGGCTGGACAATCGACTTGGCACCATCATGTTCTGAAGGGCTGGGGTGCCAGGCTTACTGGTGTCCTGACTCTGATTCTTGTCCGTCTGCGTGCAGCTATCCCTGCTGCCTGTCTTTGAGTGAACCGCTGTAATTTGTGTGGGAGGAAATACTGGGGAGGGAGATGATGTGATAGATTCTGTTCTGAGAGAGTCTGTGCGAAATTCTGGACCAAGCAGAACCCCTGAAGGAGAAGAAAAATTCACCATGATTCCTTTTAAGACTAACTACTACCATCACCATTATACTCCAAGCACACTGTTTGTGAAAGTATGCACATTAACTAACTCTTACCTAGGCTCCCTTTCCAACTGCTATCTTTGCGTTCTTCAGTGACAGCCGAGCTATTGACTCCAATGCCATGAGAGAGTAGCCCTGAACTTCCAGGACCAGTGTTTGAGATGGACATAAGAGACTTGGAGGGCCTCATTGTAGATGGCACATCTAACTTGATTGGCTCCTTCTTGGAGCGCTGGTGGAGTACCTTGATCATAGCATCTTTCTCTATGATCTGGGCATGGAGATTCTTTATCCTTAATAAAAAGAAGAATCGATTTAAAAAACATATTACACTGAATTAGGGCAGTGTGAGGTGAGGTAAACCTCGGGCAGATCATTTGTCAGTCGCAGGGCTGATACAAAGACACTGAGGGGAACGTTAAGGCCTTTTGACACTGTACATATCAGAGCGCAGCACACCATCGACAAACATTACAAACACCCCCCCCCCCCCCCCCCCCCCCCCAATTCTTTCCAAAAGACCAACCCACAGCCTGGAGGAGGTGGCCCACTGGTCCATCTATAATACAGACAGTAAACTGAACCAATCAGGATATACAACCCCAATTCCAATGAAGTTGGGACGTTGTGTTAAACATAAATGAAAACAGAATACAATGATTTGCAAATCATGTTCGACCTATATTTAATTGAATCCACGACAAAGACAAGATATTTAATGTTCAAACTCATAAAGTTTATTGTTTTTAGCAAATAATCATTAACTTAGAATTTTATGGCTGCAACACGTTACAAAAAAGCTGGGGCAGCGTCATGTTTACCACTGTTACATCACCTTTTTTTTTAAACAACATTCAATAAACGTTTGGGAACTGAGGACACCAATTGTTGAAGCTTTGTAGGTGGAATTCTTTCCCATTCTTGCTTGATGTACAACTTCAGCTGTTCAACAGTCCGGGGTCTCCGTTGTTGTATTTTACGCTTCATAATGTGCCACACATTTTTAATGGAAGACAGGTCTGGACTGCAGGCAGGCCAGCCAAGTACCCGCACTCTTTTACTACGAAGCCACGCTGTTGTAACACGTGCAGAATGTGGTTTGGCATTGTCTTGCTGAAATAAGCAGGGGAGTCCATGAAAAAGACGTTGCTTGGATGGCAGCATATGTTTCTCCAAAACCTGTATGTACCTTTCAGCATTAATGGTGCCTTCACAGATGTGTAAGTTACCCATGCCATTGGCACTAACACAGCACCATACCATCACAGATGCTGGCTTTTGAACTTTGCGTCCATAACAGTCCGGATGGTTCTTTTCTTCTTTGGTCCGGAGGACACGACAGCCACAATTTCCAAAAACAATTGAAAATTTTGACTCGTCGGACCACAGAACACTTTTCCACTTTGCATCGGTCCATCTTAGATGAGCTTGGGCTCAGATAAGCCGGCGGCGTTTCTGGGTGTTGTTGATAGATGGCTTTTGCTTTGCATAGTAGAGTTTCAAGTTGCACTTACGGATGTAGCGCCAAACTGTATTTACTGACATTGGCTTTCTTAAGTGTTCCTGAGCCCATGTGGTGATATCCTCTTCACGTTGATGTCGGTTTTTGATGCAGTGCCGCCTGAGGGATCGAAGGTCACGGCCATTCAATGTTGGTTTTCGGCTTTGCCGCTTACATGCAGTTATTTCTCCAGATTCTCTGAACCTTTTGATGATATTATGGACCCTTGATGATGAAATCCCTAAATTCCTTGCAATTGCATGTTGAGGAACATTGTCCTTAAACTGTTCGACTATTTTCTCACATACTTGTTTACAAAGAGGTGAACCTCGCCCCATCTTTGTTTGTGAATGACTGAGCAATTCAGAGAAGCTTCTTTTATACCCAATCATGGAACCCACCTGTTCCCAATTAGCCTGTTCACCAGTGGGATGTTCCAAACAGGTGTTTGATGAGCATTCCTCAACTTTCTGTCTTTTTTGCCACCTGTCCCAGCTTTTTGGAACGTGTTGCAGCCTTAGAATTCTAAGTTAATGATTATTTGCTAAAAACAATAAAGTTTATCAGTTTGAACATTAAATATCTTGTGTTTGTAGTGTATTCAATTAAATATAGGTTGAATGTGACTTGCAAATCATTGTATTCTGTTTTTATTTATGTTTAACATAAATAAAAACTTCATTGGAATTGGGGTTGTAGAACGAAAGCTGCCCGACTCCTTCCCTTTAACATAGAGGAGGTGGCCCATTGATCCAACTTATATACAGACAGTAGACTGAGTCAATCAGGATATTGTATGAAATCTGTCTCGTGTCACTCCCACTACTAGTATCCCAGTTGTGTAGAGTAGTGAGCGACGACATAGTGAAAGAAACATGCAAAAACAAAAATAAAAAAGAGTGCAAAGAAATTTAAGAATCTCATCTGAGATGATGCAAAATGTGCCAGAATCACAGATACGTTTGTTGGGGGGGGGTTGCTGTGGCCTCCAGCCCTTGCTGTGACAATAGCAGTATGAACAGGTAATAAATCAGCAGCAGAACGATGGAGGAACAGCCACAGAGTGCTGGGTTTTGAAACCGGGGGACAAAGAGAGTGGCAAAGTGTTTGCCGGCAAGCAGGTTTTAACATTTGATCAATAAGGGACTTTGAGGTAAACCTGCCAACCTAAAAAAAATCACTTCCAAAACAATTTGTCCGAATTTGTCTGAATTTCCATATTTTCAGAATTTTGTCAAGAACTTGACTTTGTGACAGACATAATCGATAAGACATAATGGCTTCAATATTTGTCATTTTAATGTTTTTATCACCCATGTAATAGCGGATGCAGTTCCAGCTTGAATCAAACTACCAGTATATGAGCTTTTGACATTCCATAATCAAAAATATCTGTTTGTGGATTAATTAGCATTTTGCCAATTCTGTTTTCAACCCCGGTGACAAATAAGCAAGCCTATTAAAACAGATTAATCAGATCTCAAACGTCAAAATTAAAACTCAGCACTCTATTTTACTCTACTTGTATACGTCTTCTCTTGCATGCTATTTAACATATTTCCTACATTTCCTACATCCACAATTGCTGCTGAAACGATGCAAATTTCCCCATTGTTGGACTAATAAAGGTTATCTTATTACAATATTTATTAATAATAATAATATACTTTTAACCTGCCCACTTTCTGAAGTGACTAGAGACTAATTAATTTCCGGTTCAGACGGCGTCCTGTGTGGACTTGTATTATTTTATATTTAGATCTATAAGCATATATTAATTGGCCTGTTATTTTGTTGTTCAAAATTGGTTACTCTGCCCAAAAACACGGTTCCAGCCAGACCTATGTGATAAGAGTACTGTATCACCAAATCACTTATTTTGATGTTTTCCAACTGCATGACACGACAGTTTAGCAATTAGCTTTGTGACACTCGTAAGAAGCATGGTAAGAAGTGTTGGTTATTCGCTACCATGGAGGTGATGATCAGTGACACAATGCGTTGACACCGGACACAAAGAGAAAACTCGCCTCCGCGGCTTGGCAGCCAGGGGATGTGATAAAATAACATGCACCAAGCAGCTGTTCAATGTGGTCGCGCCGGTAATGTCAGACTCTGGACCCCTCCCCAATATCCAGAACAATCAGTGTTATGGCCGTGGCTGTACAGTAAGCACCTTTTAACCCGAAGCCATAGCTGCTATGTCAGGGATATTCAGAAAAAAAAACTGTACATATTAGAGATGATTTTAATAAAAGGGATGAAAGAATCAAACAAAATTGGTGGAGTTAACAATAGATGCTAAATTTTTGGTATTTAGGAAGTTGATAATACAGTAGGCTACATTATAATTTAAATAGAATATTCCAAAGGCGTGGGCCATAGTGGCTGAATCCAGCCTCTTTGTAAATTTTTGTTCTAGCCGTTGGAATGCCAGAGGACCCCAGGGGCCGGGATTGTTGATATGATATATGAATATCGGATAGATATGATGGCCCAAGACCGTTAAGACATTTAAAAAACTAGCAAAATAACCTTTAAAAAAATTAATAAATATGTCATCTAAAACACAAAGGGGCCAATGCCGTGATCTTAAAACCGCTGTAATGTGTTCTCAACCTCTGGTCTTCGTCACCACATGAGCAGCTGAGTTCTGCAGTAGTTGTAGATTAGAGATAGTCTTTTTTGGAAGACTAGAGAGCAGGGCATTGCAGTAGTCTAAACGACAGGAGATAAAAGCATGCATCAGCACCTCTGTGTTAGCCTGAGAGAGAAACGAGCAGACTTTGGCTATATATTTAAGATGGTAAAAATCTTGGTTACATTCTTGATGTGTGGAATAAAATTATGTCCAGAGTCAAAAATCCCATCCAGGTTCTTTACACATTGTGATGGTTTAAAATCTTGTAGTTTTGGCAAAGGTTTTTCTCTCTTCCCTTCAGGACCTATAACTAAAACTTCTGTTTTGTCCTGGTTGAGCTGTGGGAAATTTAAAAAGGGTGTGTTCCAACTACAGGAGGAATCACACTCCTCAGCCTGGTAAGGTCTATTCAGGGGTGCTCGAGACGAGGTTCCGTCGGGAAGTCGAATCGCAGATTCAGGAGGAGCAGTGTGGTTTTCCTCCTGGCCGTGGAACAGTGAACCAGCTCTACACCCTTGACAGCGTCCTCGAGGGTGCATGGGAGTTCGCCCAACCAGTCTACATGTGTTTTGTGGACTTGGAGAAGGCGTTCGACCATGTCCTTCGGGGACTCCTTCAGGGGGTGCTTCTGGAGTATGGGGTGCTGAACCCACTGATACTGTTCTGTCCTTGTACGACCAGTGTCAGAGTTTTGTCCTCATTGCCGGCAGTAAGTCGGACTCGTTTCCAGTGAGGGTTGGACTCCGCCAAGGCTGCCTTTTGTCACCGATTACGTTCATTACTTTTATGGACAGAATTTCTAGGCGCAGCCAAGCCATGGAGGGGGTCCGGGCTGGTGGCCTCAGTATTGCATCTCTGCTTTTTGCAGATGATTTGGTTCTGTTGGCTTCATCAAGCCGTGATCTCCAACTCTCACTGGAGCGGTTCGCAGCCGTGTGAAGCGGCTAGAATGAGAATCAACACCTCCAAATCTGAGACCATGGTCCTCAGTCGGAAAAGCGTGGAGTGCCATCTCCAGGTCGGGGATGAGATCCTGCCCCAAGTGGAGGAGTTCAAATATCTTGGGGTCTTGTTCACGAGTGAGGGAAGAATGGAATGGGAGATCGACAGGCGGATCGGTGCAGCGTCTGTAGTGATGAGGACTTTGTATCGGTCTGTTGTGGTGAAGAAGGAGCTAAGCCAAAAGGCGAAGCTTTCTATTTACCAGTCGATCTACATTCCTACCCTCACCTATGGTCACGAGCTGTGGGTCGAAAGAACAAGATCCTGGATACAAGCGGCCGAAATGAGTTTCCTCCGCAGGGTGTACAGGCTCTCGCTTAGAGATAGGGTGAGAAGCTCGGTCTCCCGGAAGGGGCTCAGAGTAGAGCCGCTGCTCTTCCGCATTGAGAGGAGCCAGATGAGGTGGCTCGGGCATCTGTTTAGGATGCCTCCTGGACGTCTCCCTGGTGAAGTGTTTCGGGAACGTCCCACCGGGAGGAGACCCCGGGGACGACGCAGGACACACTGGAGAGTACGTCTCTTGGCTTACCTGGGAACACCTTGGGATCCCCTCGGAAGAGCTGGAGGAAGTGGCTGGGGAGAGGGAAGTCTGGGCTTCCCTGCTAAAGGTACTGCCACCCCCCTCCCCCCCGGCGACCCGACCTCGGATAAGCGGAAGAAAATGGATGGATGGATGGCCTTTTAGTTTTGGCCAGTCCAAACACATAGTGTTGCTAAATATTGTAGAAAGGCAAGAACATGAGATTGCATTAACCGCTATTTTCAAGGCATCCAGGCTCTATATGATGTTTTTTGAAAAATGCACCAGAAGTGCGAGGATGCTCCAGTGTATTTTGCCGCCTTGCAACCCATGAAAATACCCATTATAACTTTCCTACTAGATAGATTTGTGGTGCAAGGAAACCGGTCTTACCTTTTGCCCCACTTATACATACAGTATAGAATCACAAATGCAAACAACTCTACATCGCCCAGTGTTCATTTTGTTGACGAACAATTTTCCTCATAGTCAACGACTTTTTTTTCTGACTAAAATGAGACAATGACCCGACTAGTTATATGTCCATTATGGTTTTGGGGAATCTTATTTATAGTTTCACTGCATAAATAGGAGATTTCAGAAGTCACTGGCCATCCGAGAGGCGTCCCTCTGTTGTGTGTCAGTCGAACTCTGAGCTAAAGTGTTAGCTCTTTGTGTTTGGAAAAAAAAACAAAAACGTGACGCCTGTAACGGTCGTCATCTTTGGCTTGTGTTGAAACGCTCAAAAGCAGACTGCCATTTAGTCATTTTCGACTTAAGGCTTCGTCTTTGGGGAAGACGTGACATCATCGTGACGTCGCCACTTGGGTTCATTCCTTCGTGGTTTTGAACCGTTGGACAGGCTTTCGAGTGCCCCCTCGCAGACGCTCATGCCATTACACTGCTCCCGGTAAACCGGAAGCTTGTTAGCTCAGCCGAGCTAGGAAACAGTTAGCGAAGGCGTCGAGACAGCGTGTTCCTTCTTGATCACTGCTGGTGAAATAATAAACTTTAGCTTGCTTATAGCACCGCCGAGTGCTTTTTCTTGCTGGTTTTAAGCTTTCATTGTGCGCCGATCTCCTACGAGTACTCTGCTGCGAGTGACGTGCCATCTTGCGTCACATGTTGCATAGCAACCGACTACCCCTCGAGAGCACGGCTAACTAGCCGCCTTCTTAATTAATTGAAAAGCCTTCATTTCTGCTCGTTTTTCGAAACGCAGACGCCTCGATTGTGTTTTAAAGCTTTATGCCTGGTATTTTTAACCAGTTTTGCGATTTACACAACGGTTACAACAAGCTATGCCAACGAGAGGTGCTGCCTTGCAAACGCAGTAGCGCCACCGTCCCTTCTCAGACGTTCCCTACACAACAACTTGATTTAAACACTGCCTCACGTTAATAGTGAACAATTACTTGGCGGTTTCGTTTCCGAAGGGGAGCGATGAATTAATTCCTTGTTTTCATTTTTTATCATTTCGGGTTTTCATTTTTTTAAAACAAAAAATAAATAAAGGAAAAACCTGATTTGATTTAAAAGTTTTTCAGAAACAAAAAAATTGTGTTTTTATTTCATTTAAAAAATTTTTTTTTTTTTTACATTTTCTTTGTATTTTTTTTAAATTTCTTTTTCTTTTCCAAATAGTTTTTCTCTCGTTTTTGGCTTTTCCCTCTGCCTAAAGCCCACACCATTGCTTTCCAAACAATCAATTAATTAATTTACAAGCCTAAGTATAAGTTCATTTGACTTTTACTAAAGTTAAATACAAAATGAAAAATGAAATTAGCTGAACTCCTAAATGGCTTTCACAAATTGAATTGACTTGCAGTGATAGCCATCACACACTCAAATAATTTTTTTTTTTTTTTTTTAAACTAAATCATAACTAAAGTTAATTTATTTATCAAAGCTAAATAAATTAATTGGTTAAATTAGTTTCAAATTTAGTTAACAAGCTGATTTGTTTCACTCCACCAAGTGCCCTTCACAATTGTTTTAAATCAACAATTAAATTACCAAGTCTCACACAGCAACTCTTCTGCTGCGTCACGCTTCCGGTGACATCCCGCGGCTCACCGAACGCACAAAAACGCTCACAGCAAAACGCTCCAAAGAGATGGAACAGTCCTACGAGTTCAAGACAAAGATGGCAGTCCTAGAGACGGAGCTGTCCTGCCTCCAACAACAGCTCCAGGATCAAGAGGATGAGTTCGCCCATGTCAGATGTGAGCTACAATTACCTCGACAGCTATCCGCCGACTCTCCGACTCATCCCATCTCTCCAGCCCCTGCTACAGACAGCGGGGGGCCCTCCCTCGCCAGAAGTGTCACAGAGCCCTACAAAACATTGCCAACACCCCTTCTGGGGGCGCCGTACGACCTCCTCCCATGTGGCAGCCCCACCAGTCGCAGCTTACCTTTTCGACTCACCCCCGACTCTCCCTCAACCCAGCGCAGCTCCAGGTATGACTGTAAAAATACAAAGTTGCACGCAACATTCCGAGGTTTGAACCTAAGCCAAACGGGTCACACGACAGCCGCGTACCTTAGAGACCTCGAATTTCACCTTAACCGATTCCCTTCTGCTAATACTGACGACAGATTGTACCTCATTAAAGTTACGTCTAGCCGGTTGCTGGCCAATTATCCGGCTCTCTGCCAAGCATTGTCTCAAGAATTTGATGATCCAGAGGCCGCGACCGGTTTATCTGCAGCCCTCACAGTTAAACAGGGGAGAGTTGACACACACCAAGGCGGTTGCGTAAAGCGTACTTCAGAAATGTAAATGAACTGAATATGGAAGAGGACAAAAATGTCAAAACACTGTTTGTCGAAAACCTACATCCAAACACCAGTCACCAGCTGGGCATAGCAGCGTGCCCGTGCACACTGTCCAGTGCCCAACTCCGCGAACTGGCCGCCAAAGGTTTTGCTAAAAACCTTCCTCTAAAGCACAAGACTCGGGCGTCTTCTTTACCAATGAACCGCCGCAGATGGAATTAGAAGGAGCTACGTGCGACGTGCGTGATGGACACACAACGCTCTGGCGATGTTAAACCTGACAATCAAAAGAAGTCGTGTAATCCAAACAACCAATGTCAGCGTGACGGTCTATGTGTCTCCAATTGAATCTGCCCCCCTACTCATCGGCCAAGACCTGCTCTGCCGCTTCGAGCCACTAATTGATTACAAAAATCTTCAGCTGTGGACGCAAGTGGAACAGGCGTTACCACCACCATTTAGGGAACTGTCCTCAGACCGGTGCCTGGTGTAGGACTACTCGGAGGACTGAGACCTGTCAGACCGCAGTCCTTCAAGTGACGACACACCCATTGACGACACCGCCAAGTCCCATGTACCCTCCACACCACCGCTGAACCGACTTAGATAACTCGACACGTTTCTCTGCCATCTTGTCCAAGAGCGCTACTGCCCCAATGTAATAATAATAATTTGCATGTCTGCCCGACAGACGATGTTATCCTGGCCTTGTGGGCGGAAAAATCGTCAATCTCTCAGACACTGTTTGACACCCTACGACTTAAGCATCCTGACCTTCAATTAACGCTGAAAATGTTTTAGCTTTCCCGTTAATAACGTGCTGCCGTCTGCCGTTACTGCAGTGGGCGTGTGCGCCCTGAACCTGCAATGTAACCATTGCTCGTTAACTCACTGCTTCCTTGTTGTCCCCAATTTGCTGCATAGAATTTATTTAGGCACAGATGTGCCTAAATAATCCGACTGACCGTTCAAGTTGACACCATTCACAATGTTTTGTGGTCGCGCGCTAATAGCGATTCCGCTAACCGTGTTTTCCAACCATTAAACCTTCGGTCGTGACAAACCGTCCCTGACACAAGTTTTGAGCGAAGACGAAGTTATAGTAAAAGGTGGGGATATGTAACGTACACGCCATTAAAGATGACACCCAGCAACCCCAAATCTTGTGCTGTTCCGCATACCTGCCTCAGCTGCCCCGCTGAGCCAGGTATGCGGAACAGCACAAGACACAAGTTTTGACACAAAACTGACACAAGTTTTGAGCGAAGACGAAGTTATAGTAAAAGGTGGGGATATGTAACGTACACGCCATTAAAGATGACACCCAGCAACCCCAAATCTTGTGCTGTTCCGCATACCTGCCTCAGCTGCCCCGCTGAGCCAGGTATGGGGAACAGCACAAGATCTAAGGAAAGCCTGGTCCACTTATCAAAGAAGAAGTACGGGAGACTTAACTTCGCACATGTATGCTAAATGAATTACCAGCCAGTCCGAAGGAGCTCATCAAAGCTGAGACATGGAAAACGGGTTTCTCACTCAGATGCTAAGTTAATTAACGTTCACCCCCAGCCAGCCTGGAGAGTCTCACCAACAGAGACTTGTTTTTTTTGGGACACTGGCTTGAAGACCAAGAAGGTGAGAAACCCGCTGTTCGGTGGCTCCCCATGAAGCCACGGTGACATTTGTTCCTTCTGTCTGGGACAATGGATGGAGCAATAGCGACACCCACAAGCGGTGGAAAGTTACTCCAACTCCGGGAGAACTAATCACAATTATTATTATTATTAATCAGTTTATTTGAAAGGGGACAATGCAATTTCGTAAAACACATGAAATACACATGGTTAAAATAGCCAGAATTAGCCAGAAGGCTAGTTTTCATCTGTAGTCCCCTGGCCATGATGTAAAAAAGCAGTAAAATACATCTACAAGACAATATAATATAAAACAGGATACATAAAGACTTACTATTAAGAGAATAAAACCACAAATCATTTGATCATAACAAAAAAAAAAAAAAAACATCATAACATACTTGTCTTTTAGTGTTGGCAGCTATAGGTGTTAACTAACCACATTTTCAGTTTTTTTGTGAAGGCCTTGTATGTTGTAAGCAGTTTAACCTCCTCAGGTACTGAGTTCCACTCACCAGTGCTCCTCACTGACCAGGCTGACTTACTGAAAGTGCTCCTGCGCAGAGGAATGAGACAGTCACCTCTGACAGAGAGCCTCGAGTGACATGCTCAGAGCTGTTTCTTTGGCTGATGAACTCAGCCAGAGGAGCTGGAGCCAAATCATGCAGTACTTTATAAATCAAATTTAAATCTGCAAATATGTGAAGACTGTCCCAGTTTAAAAGACTGTATTTTTTTAAAATTGCACAGTGATGATAGTGCCTTGGTTTTTTATCCATCACTTTAATTGCTTGTTTGTACAAAACTTCCAATGGTTTTTTTGCATTCTGACCAGCCTGGGCCCAACTGGTTATGCAATAGTTAAAGTGACTAAGAATCATTGAATATAAGTAAATTTTTGCGGCTTCAGTTGACATTTCATTTCGAATTGCACGAAAATTTGCGAGGTATAATTTGATATTTTTACACAATTTGTCAATATGGGCTTTAAAGGAAAGCTGTGAATCTATTATTAACCCAAGATATTTGTATTGGCTGACAATTTGCATTTTTTCTCCATTAACAAGTATGTCGGGGTCAGGTGATACTCTATTTCTTTTAGTGAAATACATGCCTACAGTTTTAGAAACGTTTAGCTGTAGACAGCACTCCTGCAACCAAGTTGTGACACAGGACATTGTATTAGTGAGTTTAGCAGCAACAGTATCTTTGGAGCGACCATGAACAAAGAAAACCGTGTCGTCTGCATACATTACGCACTCTGCTTCAGAACAAACAGTGGGCAAATCGTTGATATAAAGACTAAATAAAAGGGGGCCTAATATTGATCCCTGAGGGACTCCAGAGGTTAGCCTAAGAGACTCTGATCTGTAGTTGTTAACTGATACAGATTGTGTTCGGTCATGCAGATATGATTCAATCCAGCTCACAGCTTTGTGAGAGAAGTTAAATTTTGAGAGTTTGGTAAGAAGAACAGAGTGATTTACTGTATCGAAAGCTTTCCTGAGGTCCAAGAACACCGCCCCTACAACTCCACCCTTGTCGAGAGAAGATTTTATTTTCTCAATGAAGAGGCATGTAGCCATTTCAGTGGAATGCTTGGATCTGAAACCAAACTGCATGGCGTGGAGAGAGGGGGAGCTGCTGTTTAAATAATGGACAATCTGCTCTGACACCCATTTTTCTGCAACTTTGGAAATGGCCGGAAGAATGCTTATAGGTCGGTAGTTATTCAGACAATTTGAGTCACCGGATTTAAAGACAGGGGTAACAATAGCAGATTTCCAGGCCTTTGGAAAGTGACCAGATGAAATTGAAAGATTAATGATTGAGGCAATAGGAGTAGCAAGAGTTGAACCTAGATCTTTGAGCATGTTCGTGTCCATTCCAAAAACATCCTTTGCCTTAGATGGTTTGAGTGAATGAATTAAATCGATAACTTTGGTCTCAGTAATATTTGTAATAGTAAAGAACTGCGTTGCAGACAATGCAGGGTATTCCTTCCTTTGTTTTACTGCAAACTTAGAAGAGATTTCTGACACAGATTCAATGAAGTAGTTGTTAAAAGCATCAGCCATCACTTGAGGTTCCGTCAGGATGTTTCCATTTAATTTAATTTGCATTAGTTTTGTTTTGTTATTTTGTGTATTACCGAATAGTTTTTTTAAAATAATTCCAGGTTATTTTTGAATTTCCCTTCGCACTATTCAAAGCAGTAATGAAAAAGTCAGCTTTAGATTTTCTTATTTCTTTCACTACCCTATTTCTCAGTGAAATAAAGTGGTGTCTATTGTATCCTGATTTGACCGACAATTTCAAGGAATGATCGCGTTCGTTCATCAGTTTCAGAATAAATGTGTTTAACCAAGGAAGGCCATTCTTTCTAGCTTTTAGTTTAATTATCCGTGTAAATTGTATAATAATTTTTTGTATTTTGTTGGCAAATTTAGAACAATCCTCATCTAAATTTTTACCAGCAAGTAATACATCCCAGTTTACTTCTTGGATAGAATCTTGGAAATTTTGTTGTTCATGTTTTGGTATCCTATTGGATTCAGTGGTGGCCAAGGGTTTGAAGCGCTTTTTATTTAATTTTCTTGTGACCATTATAAGATTGTGATCAGACAATCCTGTGAGCATATTGTATGGCTTCAAGATCCTTTCTGGCCTATTAGTAAAAGCTAGATCAATCTGAGTTCGTGTGGAGTTTGTAATTCTCGTAGCGCCATTAATTACCTGAGTCATATCCATATCATCCATGACCCTTTTCAATTGTTTCCTAACTTTGTTAACTTCCCAATTAACATTTACGTCAGCCATTATTATCACCTCTTTTGCAAGATTGAGTTGTTTCAGTAAAATTTCCAGCTTTTCATAAAAAGCGGCATTTGATGAGGGAGGCCTATAAATAACTACAAGAATAAAAGACTTTTTCTGTGACAAAGAAACAGTTAGTCCAAGAAATTCTAATCCATTCTCATATGTAACATGTATTTCATTACAATTAAAAGTGTCCTTGGCATAAATCATAACACCTCCTCCCTTAGAACCCTGTCTGTCGTTTCTAAACATTTTATAACCAGGTACAGATAGTATTGCTGAGGGCGAAGATTCATGGAGCCATGTCTCAGATAGGCAGAGGAAGTCAATATTTGAGTCAGTGAGAAGGTGTTTGACCTGATTACTTTTTGTTAAAATGCTTCGTATATTTAAGTGTGCACAAATAATGCCTTTTGGTTTACGTGTTGAGTCCCATATTAATTTAGAGTTATTAACAGTTTGGAACACCCTGCATTTCCGGTGCTTTAGTATTGCGGGGTTTGGAAGCCCCCTGTTTCTTTTATTGGCAATGTTTGCATATAGCCTTACGCTGCCAGCTTCCGCATCAGCCGGCAGTGGTGGGGGCCCAGCCGGCAGTGCTGGAGGCCCAGGCGGCAGTGGTGGAGGCCCAGGCGGCAGTGGTGGAGGCCCAGCCGGCAGTGGTGGAGGCCCAGCCGGCAGTGGTGGAGGCCCAGCTAGCAGTGATGGAGGCCCAACTGGCAGTGGTGTTGGCCCAGGTGGCAGTGGTAGAGGCCCAGCTAGCAGAGGCAGAGGCCCAACCAGCAGAGGCGGAAGCCCAGCTAGCAGTAGTGGAGGCCCAGCTAGCAGAGGTGGAGCCCCAGCTATCAGTGGTGGAGGCCCAGCTAGCAGTGGTGGAGGCCCAGCTAGCAGTGGTGGAGGCCAAGCTAGCAGTGGTGGAGGCCCGGCCAGCAGTGGTGGAGGCCCAGCTAGCAGTGATGGAGGCCCAACTAGCAGTGGTGTTGGCCCAGGTGGCAGTGGTAGAGGCCCAGCTAGCAGTGGTGGACGCCCAGCCGGCAATGGTGGAGGCCCAGCTCGCAGTGGTGGAGGCCCAACTAGCAGTGGTGTTGGCCCAGGTGGCAGTGGTAGAGGCCCAGCAAGCAGAGGTGGAGGCCCAGCCGGCAATGGTGGAGGCCCAGCTCGCAGTGGTGGAGGCCCAACTAGCAGTGGTGTTGGCCCAGGTGGCAGTGGTAGAGGCCCAGCCGGTAGAGGTGGAGGCCTAGCTAGCAATGATGTTAGCTGATCTAGCATTGGTGTTAGCCCGGCTGCTCGAGGTAAAGGCCCAGTTGGCAGTGATGTTGGCCCAGGTAGCAGAGGTGGAGGCCTAGCTAGCAGTGGCCCAGGGTTTAGTTCAACATCACCAGCCAAAAGAAGTATCAGCAAGAGATTAAAAACACCCAGGAGTGGTTTGCCTGTGACAGCCTGTTTCTGCTCACCTGGGGGTGGCCTAGCATGGCCATAGTCCAGTACCCTTGTGAATAGCATGTGCTGACTCCATCTGGCTGGATACAAGGTTAGAATGGCCCTTTTTCTTGGACATGTTGAACTTAGCAGAAGATAGAGGGTTATCCAAACAGCAAAGGAATACGTTGATAGCATAATCCATGGTCCTATTTGATCTTTGGATGACTTTTTAAGCAAACGCACAGGACCTGCCAAACTGTGTGGCTGCACCCCGGCAGCCATCTTCTTTTTTTTTTATCAATCTGCACCGAATTTGAATGATGTATGATATTTTAAGAACTTTGCATGAACGTTCCCAGTGTTACCATCACAGCCGCCATCACAGCTGATTGTATTTCTGCAAATTTGAATGTCTGATGTCAAATCTGTTTGTCAATTGAACCTGATGAGATGTTTCACCACACACAACTTTTTTTTTCTTCCTCCCTTTTTCCACCAGATCCACCGGTTCCCCGTGCGGACCGGACCAAACATTCGAGAGATCGACCAGCCTGCCTAAATTGTGTTCCACGCACGTAAATCTAATTTGCGGTCTACTAAAGTAGAGATTAGTACATATTTGGGTTTAAATTAACGAGAACAGGAACCCCCAGCTATATGCATTGTCATCCCATGCTCATTTCCACCCTCACATCATGTTACTCTGTCCTTTGTTTTGCTTTTTGTTCCCCTGTAGATTCCCCGTTAGATCTCATAAAATTTTCTATAAAAAGTCACTACTTGTTACCTATTTGTGTGTTTGGGTTCGACGAAAGACCTCTGGTTATCGAGAACTCATATCTAATTCCTGGAGCAACCTTCAGATTACGATAAATAGAGGTTTTTCGTCACTTTGTCCTGACGTTTCATACATCTAAAAAGAGACATGGTGCCCCTTTTCGAGTTAAAATAATGAGATTTTAATGCCGAAACTTAAAATCACACAAACCGAAAGTAACACAGACGTCGCTTCCGGTTTATTGTTTTCTCCTAGATTAATTACGTTTTTATCCAAACCAAAAAGCAAATGTGAAAAGTGCTTAAACACCCTTTTTATTTTATTTGTTTTGACTAGTGTAGTAACTGTATAATCAGTTATTAAAATGCTTTGAGAAAAGTTTACACTTTCAACAGGGAGTAAATAAGTCAAAATTCTGCACCACTGATAGTTCTAAATCTGATACCTGCTTTCCATGTCCAAACATCGGCGATTAGCCATTAGAATCTCTTCTTCTTCTTTTTGAATGCGAGCCTCCACTGATGTGTCATAGCTGCTGCTGGGAGAATGGCTTAACATCGCGACAGAGGTATCCCTGAAAAACAGACAGTAGCATCTTTAAGAAAAAAACATTAAATGACTCAAGAAGGGTGAAATAGGCAACATTCTGTGTTGAGATTGCGCGAACCACTAAGTAGCCAATTGGAAAATACATTGTAAAGAACCATTCACACATTCTCATGTACAACTACAGTAAATTTTCTACATTACCTTGGAGTACAGGGTGGCAGTAGCACCGTAAATACTTGGTTTGGACAGGGGAACGAAAGATAGTTTATTCTGATGGGGACTAAAAAGGGACTCATGGGAGTGCTTTTCCACTGACTTAGCATGACAGAGGTCCTCTCAATCAAGGTCCTAAAACTGCTCAGAGGCACAGCATTGTTAAACCAAAAGCTGAGGGGGCTCAAGCATCTACTTTGAATGCCTCCTAGAAACATTCCTAGTGAGGTTATCCAAAGTGTCCAGCTGGGGTAGGATACCTCAGGGGACAGACTAAAGTCATGCCTCACAGATAGCCAGGAAAACTCTGTGTATACCCCCCCACATCACCCCCACCCCAGGGGAGGTAGTTGGAGACAGGGAAGTCTGGGCATCCCTGTTTAGACTGCTATCCACATGACCTGCCCCACGTTAAATGTTAGCCAATTGATGGCTATATATTTTTTCATATATCTATAGTACATTATTAATGTTCTTTATATGTTCAC
Source organism: Phycodurus eques (assembly GCF_024500275.1). Taxonomy (NCBI): domain Eukaryota; kingdom Metazoa; phylum Chordata; class Actinopteri; order Syngnathiformes; family Syngnathidae; genus Phycodurus; species Phycodurus eques. Next base: position 4,082,053 of record NC_084541.1, read on the forward strand.
TTTCTTCACATTCAATAAGTTATACAATTGTCATTTAATGAATTACAAGGAGGAAATAGCTGCTATCACAGGGTGCAAGTCACACTAGTTGAAGCATTTTACACTCAAACAGATACTGAATATAATAGAATAATAATGAATATCCCCTCCTTGAGCAGTCACCTTATTGTGGTGGATTGGGTTGTGAGTCCCAGTGATCCTAGGAGCATAGTTGTCTGGGGCTTTATGCCCCTGGCAGGATCACCCATGGCAAACAGATCCTAGGTGAGGGACCAGACAAAGCACGGCTCCCAAAACCCCTAAGATGTTTAAGAATACAGGAAGAGGTTTTCCCTTGCCCGGACGCGACACAGGGGCGGCCCTGTGGAGGCAGGCCTGGAGGTGGGGCTCGAAGGCGAGCGCCAGGTGGCCAGGCCTGCACCGATGGGGCCCGGCCGGGCACAGCCCGAAAGGGTAACGTGGGTCCCCTGTCTCATGGGCTCACCACCTTTGGGAGGGGGCCATAGGGGTCGGGTGCAGTGTAACCTGAGTGGCGGCTAAAGTCAGGGACCTTGGCGATCTGATCCCCGGCTACAGAAGCTGGGTCAAGAGACGTGGAACATCACCTCTCTGGCAGGGAAGCAGCCCGAGCTGGTGTTTGAGGTTCCGACTAGATATAGTTGGGCTCGCGTCCACACACGGCTTGAGCTCCAGTGTCAGTCTTCTTGAGAGGGGTTGGCCTCTCTTCCACTCTGGAGTTGCCCACAGTGAGCGACGCCGAGCAGGTGTGGGTATACATACTTACCCCGGTGGATGAAAGGGTAGCCTCCCTCCACCTTTGGGTGGGGGTACGGGTCCTGACTGTTGCTTTTGCCTATGCACCAAACAGCTGTTCAGAGTACCCACCCTTTTTGGAGTCCTTGGAGGGGGTGATGGAGAGCGCTCACGCTGAGCCCCTGCTGGGGTACTTAAATGTTCACTTGGGCAATGACAGTGAGGCCCTGAGGGGCGTGACTGGGAGGATCGCCCCCCCCCCCCCCAATCACAACCCTAAGGGTGTTATGTTATTCGACTTCTGTGATCATCACGGATTGTCAGTAACAAACACCATGTTCAAGCAAAAGGGTATCCATACGTGCACTTGGCAACAGGACACCCTAGGTCGCAGTTCAATCATCGACTTTGTGGTCGTGTCATTGGACTTGTGGCCGCATGTCTTGGACACTCGGGTGAAGAGAGGGGCGGAGCTGATGCCGGTTCGACCTGGCAGGCTCAAACATATTGTGAGGGTCTCCTGGGAACGTCTGACAGAATCCCCTGTCAGAAGGAGTTTCAACTTCACCCACGTCACGGGGTAGGCGGGGGACATTGAGTCCGAGTGGACCATGTTCGGCACCTCCATTGCTGAGGCGCCCGCCCGGAGCTGTGGCGGTGAGGTGGTCAGTGTCTGTGGTGGTGGAAATCCCGTACTCGTTGGTGGACACCAGGGGTGAGGGATGCCATCAAGCTGAACAAGGAGTCCTATCGGGCCTTTTTGGCCTGTGGGACTCCTGAGGTAGCTGATAGGTACTGGTTGGCCAAGAGGAATGCAGCTTTGGTGGTTGCGGAAGCTAAAACTCTGGCATGGGAGGAGTTCGGTGAAGCCACGGAGAATGACTTCCGGAAATGATTTGAGGAAATTCTGGTCCACCATCCGGCATCTCAGGAGGGAGAAGCAGTGCACCATCAACACTGTGTATAGTGGGGACGGGGTGCTGCTGACCCTGACTCAGGACATTGTGAGGTGTTGGGGAAAATACTTTGAAGACTTCGTCAATTCCACCAACACGCCTTCCCATGAGGATGGAGAGTCTGGGGTCTCTGAGGCGGGCTCTCCTATCTCTGGGGTTGAGGTCACCGAGGTGGTTAAAAAGCTCCTCGGTGGCAAGGCCCCGGGGGTAGATGAGATTCGCCCGGAGTTCCTCAAGGCTCTGGACGTTGTGGGGCTGTCCAAGTTGACACACCTCTGCAACATCACATGGTAATTGGGGCCAGTGCCTCTGGATTGGCAGACTGGTTTGGTGGTTGTGGAGGGTTTGTTCCAACTACAGGGGAATCACACTTCTCCCTGGTCAGGTCTATTCAGGGGTGCTGGCGAGGAGGGTCCGTCGGGAAGTCAAATCTCAGATTCAGGAGGAGCAGTGTGGTTTTCTTGCCGTGGAACAGTGGACCAGCTCTACACCCTTGGCGGGGTCCTCGAGGGTGCATGGGAGTTTGCCCAACCAGTCTACAATGTTTTGTGGACTTGGAGAAGGCGTTCGACCATGTCCCTCGGGGAGTCCTGTTGGCGGTGCTTCGGGAGTATGGAGTACCGAACCCCCCAATATGGGCTGTTCGGTCCCTGTACGACCAGTCTCAGAGTTTGGTCCGCATTGCTGGCAAGGTCTAATTTGTTTCCGGTGAGGGTTGGACTCCGCCAAAGTTGCCCTTTGTCACTGATCTTCTGTTCATAACTTTTAAGAACAGAATTTCTAGGCGCAGCCGAGGTGTAGAAGGGGTCCGGTTTGGTGGCCTCAGTATAGCATCTCTGCTTTTTGCAGATGATGTGGTTCTGCTGGCTTCACCAAGCCGTGATGGACACCTCTCACTGGAGCGGTTTGGAGCCGAGTGTGAAGCAATTGGGATGAAAATCACCACCTCCATATCTAAGACCATGTTCCTCAGTCGGAAAAGGGTGGAGTGTTCAAGTATCTTGGGGTCTTGTTCACAAGTGAGGGAAGAATGGAGCGGGAGATCGACAAGCAGATCGGTGCAGCGTCTGCCGTGATGCAGACTTTGTCCATTGTGGTGAAGATGGAGCTAAACCGAAAGGCGAAGCTCTCAATTTACCGGTTGATCTCTGTTCCTACCCTCACCTATGATCACGAGCTTTGGGTCGTGACCGAAAGAACAAGATCCCGGATACAAGCAGTCAAAATGAGTTTCCTCCGCAGGGTGTCGGGGCTCTCCCTGAGAGATAGGGTGAAAAGCTCGGTCATCCGGGAGGGGCTCAGAATAGAGCCGCTGCTCCTCCGCATTAAGAGAAGCCAGATGAGATGGCTGGTGCATCTGATTCAGATGCCTCCCGGACACCTCCCTGGTGAGGTGTTCCGGGCACGACACGCTGGAGAGACTACGTTTCTCGGCTGGCCTGGGAACGCCTCGGGATCCCCCCGGAAGAACTGGATGAAGTGGCTGGGGAGAGTGAAGTCTGGCCGTCCCTGCTAAAGCTACTGCCCCCGCGACCCGACCTCGGATAAGCGGTAAAAAATTGTTGGATGGATGGATATTGCATGCATTTGCTCGGAGCTAAATGCGCTAATTCTCCATTGTGGCAAAGTCGAGCTCCGGACTAGAGCTTTAACTCTTTTGTGTGGGGAAACACGTGGTGGTTGCCATTTTCTTTCTGCTTTGTATATTGCAGCCACAAGGTCGCCATTTGGTCGTCTGCTTAAGGCTTAAAGGGTTCGGTAGTTTGGCATCTTTGTTGGGAAAATTCCAGGTGATGTCATTGTGAGGCTGCAGTCTGGTTCTTCTTCGGGTGGATTGTGTGCTCGAGTACCACCCCGTGGATGTTTGTGTCATTAGGTAACCTCCGGCCCCCTCCTCTCGAAGCTAGCCGTTAGCCACCTAACCGCTAGCAAACTACTGACGGTCGCCTGTTAAGACACCGCGGCCAATCGATGGTTGTTACTTTGGAACAATAAACATGTTCGTGTCTGTCGCACCACATTGTGCTTTTGTGCTGGTTTGCAAGTGGTTTTCCGCTAGTTTAACCTCACGCTGCGCGCCGCGAGTCACCGCAATGTACCGCCGCCGCTTGGTTACCTAGCAACCGAGTCTCTTTTTGCTAGCCCGGCTAGCTCGCATAATAGCTAAACTATTGTGTCTACCCACGATCGCGAGCGCTTGCTTTTTTTAAATTTAAAGGCTTCCGTTTTTGCTAATTTTTCCAAAACGCACTTGTGTTTCCGTTTTTTTCGTTTCGTCGACAGTAGCACTGCCTTGCTCATTTTCCCACATCTTGTCCTACCCTTTTCTGTCCTCTCTTTTCTGGTTCTCTTGGTTAGTTATTGCATGTCCTCACCGGGTGTCTCCCGTCCAACCCCGTCCAACCCCCCCCTCCCCTAATCTACAAATAACTGTTGTAATGTTACTTGTGTTTAAATATCTAGACTGTGTCACTATGTTCTGCTGTGGTTCACAACCCTAGTCCCCTTATCCACTGTGTCCTTCTGTCTGTCCCTTAAAACCTTTTTCTGCCTGGCAGCATTTTCAATAAACATCAGGTTAAGTAAAACAAAATAAAAAATTAAGCAGAGGGATTATTTAAAACTCCCCTGTTACACAGCAAAACTGTTCCAGCACAAAGGCATCCAGATCCACCCTTCTGCAAGGCCATGCAGCTGAACAGGACAGGTTTAAAAAAAATAAAAAATAAAAAAATATTGGCGGTCAGATATTTACAGGACTACGTCAAAAGACACGCGACAAGGCTAAAAATAAACTAGCCTTTGGATTCAAACTATACTGTACATGATGGCGACACCGAGAAAATTAGGATTATGACATTAAAGCAGATGAGCCGATCAGCATGATATGCTAATTATTGGCCGATACCGATCAAGCCGATGAGATCGGTATAAAGTCTAGTTTTATGGTAACACTGATTGGTATTTGGAACTGTTCTGATTCCCTTCACCTCGACCAAAGCCTAAGTCCCATCTGAAGAAAAACAGCCCCAAAGCATGATAATGTCACCACCATGCTTCACTCTAGTTGTGGTGTTTATTTACTTTTTTATTATATTTTCTTTTAAAAAACATTTTTTGCAATGAGCAGCGTTCTTTTCTCCTGCCTGAGCCGTCACGATCGTGATGGAGGGCTTTGTGTGTCCCAATGATTGAAGGGGGTATATGCTGTCTGGGGCTGGATGCCATTGCCAGGGTCACCCATGTCAAAGAGTTCCTAGATGAGGGACTTAAGGGCACAGCTGAAAAAACCCCTATGATGAACACGTCTTTAGAAAAACGTTTTCCCTCACCTGGAGACAGGTCACCAGGCCCCTTCTCTGGAGCCAGGAAGAGAGGTGGGGATCGATGACAAGCACCTGGTGCCAAGCCAAAAGAAGCAACATGGGACACCACCTGTAGGATGCACAGTGCACTGGGGCGGTGGAATGTAGGGACCTTGACAGTCTGTTCCACGGCTGCAAAAGCTGGCATTTGGGAGGTGGAATGTCACTTATCTGGCAGGCAAGGAGCCCGAGCTACTGTGCAAGGTTGAGACGTTCCGATTAGATATCGTCGGGTTCACCTCGACACACAGTTTGGACTACACTACCAGTCCTCTTGAGAGGGGTTGGACTCTCTTCCACTCTTGAGTTGCTCCCCCCACACCCAAATGTATTGTGAGGGACTGCTGGGAATGTCTGGCAAAATCCCCTGTCAGAATGAGTTTCATCTCCAACCTTCGGCAAAACTTCGAACATGTCAAACCCAATTGGTAATTTGGGTTAAATGGTTCAATCAGTTGTTCCTATTTTAGTCGGATGTGTACAAGATGAACAAGAAGACAAAAGTCCCTTTTTCTCAAGCGTTACTGGCCTCTAACTGCTAAAACATGTCCTAAAAGTAGTCGGTAATCCAGGAATCTGTGGCTTTTCACAAGTGAGATCGCATTGAGATCACTTAAGAACAATCACTAGTTCAGAGGGCGATGAAGGGATTGAGGAGCTCATCCTCATGGCAGCTGATGAAGTGGTTGCGGTGTGTTATTACCTAAAATGGTGGAAAGACTGAATGTAGAGACTGGTAAGGTTTTTAGCTAAATGGCCACCTGCCACTGTGAGGATCCCGCGTCAAGTCACCAACCAGGGCAAAAGAATGTGTCTAAAAAATAAAAAAGTCAGCCTTGTCAGAGTGGACAATGTGCTACTATACTGTATATGCATAATATTTTGGGACAGTGTAGAGATGAAATGGTATGAACATTTTATGTCACCGCAAGAGCATCATCATCGACATTGAGACAATTTTTTTTTTATTGTTCTATTACAGTATACATCAGTTGATATCTTGCTCTTCTAGACCACTAAATGGACTGCACTTATGTAGCACTTTATCTACACTATATATGTCAAACGCCCGGCCCGGCGTACAATTATATCCGGCCCGCGAGATGATTTTATATTCTAATTATTAATGGCTCGGCAATATTAAGCGCTGATAAGGACACAGATTGGCGTTCCCGTCGATCCACCTCGCGAATGTACGCTCCCTACCCAACAAAATGGACGAGCTTCATCTTCTGTTAAAGACCAGTAAAGACTTCGGACGTTCCGCGGCCATGTGCTTCACGGAGACCTGGCTTTGCGACGCTGTACCCGATGGCGCCGTCATGCTTCCCGGCTTCAAAATTCATCGAGCGGACCGCGACATGGAATCATCGGGGAAAACGAAGGGCGGCGGGATATGCCTCCATATAAACGAAAAATGGTGTACGGATGTCACGGTGCTCAGCACACACTGCAGCCCGCATTTGGAGTCGCTGTTTTTGAACTGTAAACCATTTTACTCGCCACGTGAGTTTGCATCGTTTATACTGGCTGGAGTCTATATTACACCGCAAGCTAACACGAACGCCGCATTGCTAACGCTCGCCGAACAAGTCAACGAAATTGAAAAAAAACACCCTGACTCACCCCTCATTATTCTCGGGGACTTTAACAAAGCTAAACTCAACCACGAACTCCCTAAATACAAGCAGCACATCGACTGTCCTACCAGGGAAAATAATACTTTAGACCACTGCTACACTACGGTAAAAAACGCATACCGTGCTATACCTCGTGCAGCCCTGGGCTCGTCTGATCACTGCTTAATTCACTTAATACCGACGTACAAGCAAGAACTTAAATGTGCGAAGCCTACAGTGAAAACAGTCAAAAAGTGGACCAATGAAGCAAAGATGGAACTTCAAAGCTGTTTAGACTGCACAGACTGGAGTGTCTTTGAAAATTCAGCTGGCACCCTAGATGAATATACGGACACTGTCTCATCCTATATCAGTTTCTGTGAAGAGGTTTGTGTACCAACAAAATCATTTCGGACATTCAACAACAACAAGCCGTGGTTCACTGCTAAACTTAAGCAGCTTCGCCAAGCTAAGGAAGATGCATATCAGAGCGGGGACAGGGCCCTGTATAATCGAGCTAGAAACCAGCTTACTAAAGAAATTAACATTGCAAAGAGGATCTATGCAGCAAAGTTGGAAAAACAGTTTAGCGCGAACGACTCAAAATCAGTCTGGCGTGCATTCCTGACTAATTACAAGCGACGATCCCCCCAAGCTGAGAACAATAGCACACTAGCCAACGACTTGAATACCTTCTATTGCAGATTTGAAAAGGACAGTTTCACTCCACACACCCACCCGGCCGCACCCGCGACCACAACCACACCTCTGACTTCTGCGTTAACCATCCATGAACAGGATGTGAGGCGCATCTTCAAACAACAGAAGATTAACAAAGCGACAGGACCGGACCATGTGTCCCCATCCTGCCTCAAAGTATGCGCGGACCAGCTCGCTCCAGTCTTCACTCAGATCTTTAACAGATCTTTGGAAATGTGCGAAGTTCCATCCTGTTTCAAACGCTCCACCATCATTCCAGTCCCCAAGAAACCTGCAATCTCTGGTCTGAATGACTACAGGCCTGTCGCTTTGACATCTGTGGTCATGAAGTCCTTTGAACGTCTCGTGCTGGACCACCTCAAGAGTGTCACAGGTCCCCTGCTGGACCCCCTGCAGTTTGCCTACCAAGCGAACAGGTCTGCGGATGATGCAGTCAACATGGGACTGCACTTCATCCTAGAACACCTCGACAGTGCAGGGACCTACGCGAGGATCCTGTTCGTGGACTTCAGCTCAGCGTTCAACACCATCATCCCTGAACGCCTTTCAACCAAGCTTCTCCAGCTCAGCGTCTCACCTGCCATCTGCCAGTGGATTTACAGCTTTCTGACGGGCAGGACACAGCAGGTCAGGCTGGGGGAGGCCACCTCATCCACACGCAGCATCAGCACTGGGGCGCCCCAAGGTTGTGTCCTCTCTCCGCTGCTCTTCTCTCTCTACACGAACGACTGCACCTCAGCGAACCCGACTGTCAAGCTCCTGAAGTTTGCAGATGACACCACTGTCATCGGCCTCATCAAGGACGGTGACGAGTCTGCATATCGACAGGAAGCGGAGCGGCTGGCGCTGTGGTGCGGCCGACACAACCTGGAGCTGAACACGCTCAAGACGGTAGAGATGATCGTGGACTTCAGGAGGCATCCTTCGCCACAGCTGCCCCTCACGTTGTCCAGCTGCCTTGTGTCAACCGTCGAGACCTTCAAGTTCCTGGGAATTACAATCTCTCAGGACCTGAAGTGGGCGAACAACATCAACTCCGTCCTCAAAAAGGCCCAGCAGAGGATGTACTTCCTGCGGCTTCTGAGAAAGCACGGCCTGCCACCGGAGCTGCTGAGACAGTTCTACACAGCGGTCATCGAATCAGTCCTGTGTTCTTCCATCACAGTCTGGTTTGGTGCTGCTACAAAAAAGGACAAACTCCGACTGCAACGGACAATCAAAACTGCTGTAAGGATTGTCGGTACCCCCCTACCCACCATTGAGGACTTGCACGCTGCCAGAACTAAGACAAGGGCGTGCAAAATCCTCTCGGACCGTCTGCACCCCGGTCACCAGCTCTTCCAGCTCCTTCCCTCAGGTAGGCGCTACCGATCAACGCAAACTAGAACTAGTAGACATTCCAACAGCTTCTTCCCTCTTGCGATCAACTTCTTAAACACCTAACCTATAATTCCATTACAACAAGCTGGCAATTTTTTGACTTGAGTTCGTTGTCACATTTCTGTGGGGCCAATTATGTATTACTCGTGCACTCACTGTAGTTGTCTCGCCATGCTGCACTATTTGCATATACTGGCCACTCATGCCAGAGTAGCATCTGCTCCATTTGCACACTGATTGAGGAGTATCTGTAACATTTGCACAACCAACATTGTCCCAGATGATCGCACTACTCGTCACTTTAAACCGCATACACTCCTTGAAGTCTCAGCGCCCTTTGCACAATGGTCATTGCACCGGACTATTGCAATATTAGTCGTTCGAACTGCTCTAAGTGCTAGAGGACTCTGCATCTTTTTGCACAATTGTTTTTTGTCAATGTCTTTATGTCCCCAAAGTGTTCTGTAAATTGACTGTCTGTTGTACTAGAGCGGCTCCAACTACCAGAGACAAATTCCTTGTGTGTTTTGGACATACTTGGCAAATAAAGATGATTCTGATAACATATAAACTACAGATCCCATAATGCAGCGCGACAGCTGCCGATAGGCCAGCGGCGCTAGCCGGAAGCAGTCCCTGACCAATCAAGTCGAGCGTCTTTTCCGCAGCACTAATTTGAAGCTAGCGGTTAGCCCCAAACAATGGCGAAGAGAAAAGTTGACTCCGAAAACAGAATCTTGTAAAACCAATGGGAGGCTGAGTATATGTGGCTGAGTATGTTTACTGAAAACCCGTGTGTCTTATTTGTGGAGCTAATGTTGCTGTACTTAAGGAATTGAATCTACGACGGCACTACCAGACAAAACACGAGGATAAGTTGAAAAACCTGAATGCGGCGCAGAAGCTCCAGAAAGTAGAAGAGTTAAAGAAGAATCTGACATCTCAGCAGACATTTTTCACCCGAGCGAAATCCCAAAGTGAAGCTGCGGTAAAAGCAAGTTTTATTGTGGTGGAGGAGATCGCCAAATCAGCTCGTCCATTTACCGAGGGAGAGTTTCTGAAGAGCTGTATGATGAAGGTGTTTGATGTCTTGTGTCCAGACAAAAAGCAGATGTTGCCCAATGTAAGCCTGACTAGAAATACAGTTACTGAGCGCATTTGTGAGCTGGCCACTGATTTAACAACACAGCTGATCGAAAGAAGCAAAGACTTTCTTGCCTACTCTGTAGCTGTGGTTGAAAGTACAGACGTTATGAACACTGCACAGCTGGCCATCTTCATTCATGGAGTGGACTCCAGTTTGTGCGTTATAGAGGAAATATTGGACATTAAATCGGTGCATGAGACAACAACAGGAAAAGACATTTTTGAAAATGTATGTCAAAGTGTAACCAACATGAAACTGCCCTGGGACAAACTTGTTGGACTGACAAGAGATGGAGCACCAGCGATGTGCGGGGAAAAAAGTGGGATTGTGGGAAGGATGCGGCCAAAGATACAGGATGAAAAGTACACTGATGAGTTAAAAGTATATCACTGCATCATACACCAAGAAACGCTGTGTGGTAAAGTCCTTAAAATGGAACATGAGCACTGTAACGCAAACTGTAAACTGCATACAGCACGTATGCATGCACGCATGCAGCAGTGGCCCAATGGTTAAGATCATCGCCTGCCACTGTGGGGGACCTAGGTTCAAGACCCCATCTGCCAACATCCCCCGGACTCACAGCTGTGGTGTCCTTGAGCAAGACACTGATACCCCGAAATGCTCCCCGGGCGCTTCAGCTGCCCCCTGCTCCAGTGTGTTCCACTAACGTGTATGTGTTCACTGCGATGGGTTAAATGCAGAGAACAAATTTCGTGTGCATGCATGCATGTTCATGACAATAAAAGATGATTCTTCTTCTTCATACGAGCTAAAGGCATGATTTATCGGCAGTTTCAGTCTTTCTTGCGAGAAATAGATTCAGTTTGTTGACATTTTTTTTTTTTTGTCAATGTCTTTCTGTCTCCTAAGTGTTCTGTAAATTGACTGTCTATTGTCGTACGAGAGCGGCTCCAACTATCGGAGACAAATTCCTTGTGTGTTTTTGGACATACTTGGCAAATAAAGATGATTCTGATTCTGATTCCTTATCATACAGAGGTGCGTTGGCTGAGTTGGGCGAAAGTGCTCAATAGAGTTTTTGAGCTCTGCAAGGAAATCTGTCAGTTTATGGACAGTAAAGGAAAAGACTCCACAGTTTTGCAGGATGAAAAGTGCAAGTGTGAGTTGGCGTTTCTGGCTGACATAACACATCTCAGCGTCTTAAATTTGCAGCTCCAGGGACGATGTATGATGCAGTGAAGGCATTTCAAGTGAAGCTCCTCTTATGGGAGACACAAATGCAACTTTCCTCACTTTCCCTGTTGCCAAGTAATGACTCAAGTCAGCGCAGTGATGTTCCCAAATGTGCACTTCGCTGATAAACTGAGTGCACGTTGCACTGAGTTCGCATGGCGCTTTGGTGACATTGAAGCACAAAAAAAGATAATGAGCTGCTTCGCAACCCATTTGTTGTCGACGTGGAAACTGCACCTGCACAGATTCAGATGGAGCTAATGGAGCTGCAGTGTAATGAGACGCTAAAGGCAAAGTACGACACTACAGGGCCTGTCCAGTTTATTCGCTTCATTCCTGTAGCAAAGCCCCATCTTCGTCGACATGTGGCTCGAACGATGTGCATGTTTAGTAGCACTTATCTGCGTGAAAAGCTTTTCTCAGTGATGAAGATAAACAAAACAGCACACAGGAGTCGTCTCACCGACTTTACATCCATCCATCCATCCATTTTCTGAGGCGCTTCTCCTCACTAGGGTCGCGGGCGTGCTGGAGCCTATCCCAGCTGTCATCGGGCAGGAGGTGGGGTACACCCCGAACTGGTTGCCAGCCAATCGCAGGGCACATACAAACAAACAACCATCCGCACTCACATTCACACCTACGGGCAATTTAGAGTCTCCAATTAATGCATGTTTTTGGGATGTGGGAGGAAACTGGAGTGCCCGGAGAAAACCCACGCAGGCACGGGGAGAACATGCAAACTCCACACAGGCAGGGCCGGGGATTGAACCCGGGTCCTCAGAACTGTGACATTTACATCAAACCTGAATGAACTTGTTGCCAAGAAAAAAAATGCCAAGCATCCAGCTCTAAGAGAATGGCATAAGAGCAAAGCAAACTGCCAGGCAAAACATTTGCTGAAAAGCACAAATTTAATTAATCTTTTGAGGCTGTTTTGCAGCATGATCATATTTTAATTATATAATTTCTGAAAAGGCATAAGGCCCGCGACCTTGATTGTTCTTTGAGTTTCGGCCCCATGTGCAATTGAGTTTGACACTATCACAGTGCCCAAAACGCTTTACAAAGCCTCATATTCACCCATTCACACACACATTCATATACCAGACATGCAAACACCGAAAGCATGAAAGAGGTGACCAAAGAAAAAAACAATGTAGGGATCCCCCGGCGACCAGCAGACAATTATTATTATTTTTAACACAAATTAAACAATCTGGAAGACTCTGAAGACTACAATAAGGCAAAAAAAAAGTAAAAGTAAAAAGTAGTCCACCAAAAAAAAAATACTGGAGTAAGAGTAAAAAGTACACAGTGAAATAATTCAGGAAAATAGTAACTTCTGATTTTGTTTTAACCATAGCATGAACGTCAAGGCGGCACGGTGGACGACTGGTTAGCACATCTGCCTCACAGTTCTGAGGACCGGGGGTCAAATCTCGGCCCGCCTGTGTGGAGTTTGCATGTTCTCCCCGTGCTTGTGTGGGTTTTCTCCGGGTACTCCGGTTTCCTCCCACATCCGCAAAACATGCATGATAGGTTGATTGTAGACTCTAAATTGCCCTTAGGTGTGAATGTGTGCGCGAATGGTTGTTTGTTTACATGTGTCCTGCGATTGGCTGGCGACCAGTTCAGGGTGTACCCCGCCTCTCGCCCGAAGACAGCTGGGGCAGCCTCCAGCACGCCCGCGACCCTTGTGAGTATAAAGCGGTACAGAAAAAGGATGGATGGATGAACATCAATAAAAAACAAAATTACAAAATAAAATGTGAATGTGCAAATTCTGATGTTGCTGTGTGTGTATGTGTTTGCGCGTGTGTGTGGGTGTTTATGCACATTCAAAACTATAACAACACATTTAGGCAGATTGTGCCAGACAAATACTACAATACATGAAAGCTGTTGTTTTTGTTCGACTAAATGTAAACAAGAGTAGCTCGTCGTTGCCTTCATGATAACAACGAACTTCCCAACATGGCCGCCACGTAAGCTGGGCTGGCTTATCTAGTGTTAATACCAATGTACCGTTATTTCTTAACAGCAGAAGCAGCAGAAGTGTTTTTTTTCTGGTCTCGTCAACTCTTGTGACTTGTCCAAAGCAGGTCCCGAGCGCACAGGCGGAACCTCAGGCCAATGCGCTTGCATATTCGTGTGCCACGGAGTAATATTCAGAAATTAGATCTCTGTGTGGATGTGTGGAATGGATGTAGCTACCAGCATTCAAGGAGTATGAAAGAGCCTATGACGTGACTGCGATGGCGACCCACCGAGGAAAAACTGATCGGATCTATACAATTCACGTAAATGGCCTATTTTGAGTTCAAAATAGCAAATTTTGCCAAAAGGCGATTGATTCGCATGTATGATACACCAATGGGAAACTGCTGCCATGCAAGGCACTGCCAGGCCCACTGGGAGCAAATTAGGGTTCAGTGTCTTGGACACTTCGACATGCGGACAGTCGGAGCCGGGATAGAAACCAACGACCCTTGGGTCACAGGATGGCCTGCTCTACCAACTGAGCCACAACCGCCCACTACTTTTAGCCCTGCCCACAATGTGTAGCTTGGGTCAGGTCCAACCATCATAAAGCAAGAGCCCAGTCCAGTGTGAAGCACCGGTGATATTGTTACTTCCATGGAAATCTTTTGAATAATAGATCATCGGACAACACCACTGTATCACCAGTACATGAGATGCTAATGTCTTAAAGAAAAGAAAACAAATCTCATTATGATCTTACACATCATGCATCATATGCGCTTCTACCTTTGAGAAGCAACAGAAGCGGCCGCCTCAAGTGCAAACTGTCTCATGACGCTCTCCTCCAAGTACTTCTGTTCCCACTTGGTCATATCAGCCTCCAGAGCCAAAATACGCTCCTCCTTCTCCCTCAGGTGCTCCATTAATGCAGTGACACTGTACTCTGATTGGACCACGCCGTTGTTTTGTGTGCCTCCCTGACGCTGGAAAGAAAAATATATTTTAATTACAATAACTTAAAACTTGATGACAGCTACATGGACACAGAATTTTAAGAAAGCGTCACAGACATTCATTTGTTTTAACTCATTCATTGTCAGCCTTCCCAGTTAACATTGATATTTGACTTCTAAAGCCGTCAATGGCAGTGAATGTGATTTAATAATAGAAAGGTCTGAAAGAACTCTGATGACATTTTCCGTGCATCTATTTATTTATGACAGAAGAACAAACTGATACACTTTTTAGCAATGGGAATTATTTTTAGAGAACCAACTCTTTTGGATCTGCTCACTAAAAAGAGTTTGGCTCTTTGGGCTCCCGAACGACACTTCGGATTTTTGTTTCTTAAAATTAATTTATTATGCAAAAATAATGTAAAATTATGCATACTAATGTAGAACAAAGTGCAATCTTTTCCATTATATTCATTATAAAAATATCCCATATTTATTTACTCAGTGTGATAAAAAAAATACATAAACATAACTAGAGCTGCGAGCAGCTAGTTAGTGCCCTTGCACCCCTGGCAACGTTGGAGTACTGGCACGTTGGGGTACTGGCACAGTGGGGTACTGGAATGTTGGTGTACCAGCACATTGCAGATACATTGAATACAAATGCACAGCAATCTTCAGATTTATATTCACGTAAAGTGTGGAAAACTTGATATAATTTTCCTTCCACTTCACAATTATATGCGACTTTGTGTTGGTGTGTCACAAAAATTCAACAAAAGACAGTGATTTTTGTGATCATAAGGCCACAAAATGGGAGTATTTGAAAGGGTATGACTACTTTTACGATGCACTGTACATACAGGGCTATCTTCAAGAAGTTTTGGTGTGTGTGGCACGTTCGCCAGTATGTGGGCCTATGACTACAAATAAATAATTATTTGTAGATGTCTTCCGGCCGGGACTCTAATCAAGTGTGTGACATTTTGAAAAGATATGGGCATTTGTAGTTAAGTCAAAACAGCTTTTGTTGTCGCGGCAAAACAAAGCAACAGCGTTCCACAAAATAAAAAGCTTTTAATAACTTTTCATCTTCATCAACTTTGTATAAGACATGCAAAGTTAGAAGTGGATTGGATGAAAACTGTAGAAGAAGTTAGTTAAAATATTATCTCTATGAAAGGCATAAAGTAGGTCATGTGAAAGTAAATTTAAAATGGCAGACTTCCTGTTTGGTTTAGAGCATGGCTCTTGTGTGTCGGTGTTAGGCTGTTACATATACCTCCCAGGTTTGGTAGACCTAAGTGAAACGTACAGCCAGGGCTGCTTTGTTGAAGATTTGTAGGGGGCGCTACTGAGCCATTTTTAGACTTTTAACAAAATGTCTTAAATATTTAATATTTCACCTGGCTTTGTGTGTGTGCCAAGTTGCTGGGTTTTTGTGCTTGATTAGACCATCACAAAAAAAAAAAACAGGTGACAAAATAAACTCCATTTCGAAGATAAATAAAAACAGAATACAATGATTTGCAAATCATGTTCAACCTATATTTAATTGAACACACTACAAAGAGAAGATATTTAATGTTCAAACTGATAAACCTTATTGTTTTTAGCAAATAATCCTTAACTGAGAATTTTATGGCTGCAAGACGTTCCAAAAAAGCTGGGACAGGTGGCAAAAAAGACTGAGAAAGTTGAGGAATGCTCATCAATCACCTGTTTGGAACATCCCACAGGTAAACAGGGCAATTGGGAACAGGTGGGTGCCATGATTGGGTATAAAAGGAGCTTCCCCGAATTGCTCAGTCATTCACAAGCAAAGATGGGGCAAGGTTCACCTCTTTGCAAATCATGTTCAACCTATATTTAATTGAATACAGGGTCATGTTTACCACTGTGTTACATCACCTTTTCTTTTATTTTTGCTTGATGTACAGCTTCAGCTGTTCAACAGTCCGGGGTCTCCGTTGTTGTATTTTATGCTTCATAATGCGCCACACGTTTTCAATGGGAGACAGGTCGGCACTGCAGGCAGGCCAGTCTAGTACCCGCAATCTTTTACTACGCAGCCACGCTGTTGTAACACGTGCAGAATTTGTCTTGCTGAAATAAGCAGGGGCGTCCATAAAAAAGACATTGCCTGGATGGGAGTATATGTTTCTCCAAAACCTGTATGTACCTTTCAGCATTAATGGTGCCTTCACATATATGTAAGTTACCCATGCCATTGGCACTAACACAGCCCCATACCATGACAGATGCTGGCTTTTGAACTTTGTCCATAACAGTCCGGATGGTTCTTTTTCTCTTTGGCCCGGAGGACACGACGTCCACAATTTCCAAAAACAATTTGAAATGTGGACTCGTCGGACCAAAAAACACTTTTCCACTTTGTATCAGTCTATCTTAGATGAGCTTGGGCCCAGAGAAGCCGGCGGCGTTTCTGGGTGTTGTTGATAAATGGCTTTTGCTTTGCATAGTAGCGTTTTAAATTGCACTTACGGATGTAGCGCCGAACTGTATTTACTGACATTGGTTTTCTGAAGTGTTCCTGAGCCCATGTGGTGATATCCTTTACACATTGAGGTCGGCTTTTGATGCAGTGCGGATCGAAGGTCACGGGCATTCAATGTTGGTTTTCGGCCTTGCCGCTTACATGCAGTTATTGCTCCAGATTCTCTGAACGTCTTGATGATATTATGGACCGTAGAAGATGAAATCCCTAAATTCTTTGCAATTGTACGATGAGGAACAGTGTCCTTAAACTTAAACTTAAACTTTTCTCACGCACTTATTCACAAAGAGGTGAACCTCGCCCCATCGTTGCTTGTGAATGACTGAGCAATTCAGGGAAGCTCCTTTTATACCCAATCATGGCACCCACCTGTTCCCAATTAGCCTGTTCACCACTGGGATGTTCCAAACAGTTCTTTGATTAGCATTCCTCGACTTTCTCAGTCTTTTTTGCCACCTGTCCCAGCTTTTTTGGAACGTGTTGCAGCCATAAAATTCTAAGTTAATGATTATTTGCTAAAAACAATAAATGTTATCAGTTTGAACATTAAATTATAAATTAATTATTAACATTATGAATATCTTGTCTTTGTAGTGTATTCAATTAAATATAGGTTGAACACAATTTTCAAATCATTGCATTCTGTTTTTATTTATGTTTAACACAACGTCCCAACTTCATTGGAATTGGGGTTGTATTAATTGTGGCATCAAATGAACTCTGCGCTCATATGAAGACAGGAAAGGGTAATCTTGCACCTGTCTCCTTGTGTCTCTCTCTGATACCATAGTGTTTTACAAACATGATAGGTTTGTTGGCAAAAGACAACTATGTTTCTCTTCGTATAAATTGACTTCAATAGTTAGGCACTTCCTCGCAACCACAAACAAGCATTCGAACTGTCTCCTTTAATGTAAGTTTTTATTAAATTGTCTGTCATTTTCTCTCAAAAGTGTTTGTCCTGTCTATCTTGTCTCTTGTTCTGTCTATTCAGGGATAAAATTTTTCCCGTGATAACTTGGTCCTTCGAGCCGGATCCTAATATCCTCCCCACCTAGAGGTTTGGACCTGAACCGTTCATGGGGAGTCCTGGACTCATGCTTCCCGGCTTCAACATTCATTGAACGGACCGCGACATGGAATCATCGGGGAAAACAAAGGGCGGCGGGATATGCCTCCATATCAACAAAAAATGGTGTTCGGACGTCACGGTGCTCAGCACACACTGCAAGCTCGCATTTGGAGTCGCTGTTTTTGAACTGTAAACCATTCTACTCGCCACGTGAGTTTGCATCGTTTATACTAGCTGGAGTCTATGTTACACCTCAAGCTAACACGAACGCCGCATTGCTAACGCTCGCCGAACAAGTCAACGAAATTGAAAAAAAAACACCCTGACTCACCCCTCATTATTCTAGGGGACTTTAACAAAGCTAAACTCAACCACGCGAGGATCCTGTTCGTGGACTTCAGCTCGGCGTTCAACTCCATCACCTGCCATCTGCCAGTGGATTTACAGCTTTCTGACGGGAAGGACACAGCAGGTCAGGCTGGGGGAGGCCACCTCATCCACACGCAGCATCAGCACTGGGGCGCCCCAAGGTTGTGTCCTCTCTCCGCTGCTCTTCTCTCTCTACACGAACGACTGCACCTCAGCGAACCCGACTGTCAAGCTCCTGAAGTTTGCAGATGACACCACTGTCATCGGCCTCATCAAGGACGGTGACGAGTCTGCATATCGACAGGAAGCGGAGCGGCTGAAGCTGTGGTGCGGCCGACACAACCTGGAGCTGAACACGCTCAAGACTGTAGAGATGATCGTAGACTTCAGGAGGCATCCTTCGCCAAAGCTGCCCCTCACGTTGTCCAGCTGCCTTGTGTCAACCGTCGAGACCTTCAAGTTCCTGGGAATTACAATCTCTCAGGACCTGAAGTGGGCGACCAACATCAACTCCGTCCTCAAAAAGGCCCAGCAGAGGATGTACTTCCTGCGGCTTTTGAGAAAGCACGGCCTGCCACCGGAGCTGCTGAGACAGTTCTACACACTGGTCATCGAATCAGTCCTGTGTTCTTCCATCACAGTCTGGTTTGGTGCTGCTACAAAAAAGGACAAACTCCGACTGCAACGGACAATCAAAACTGCTGAAAGGATTGTCGGTACCCCCCTACCCACCATTGAGGACTTGCACGCTGCCAGAACTAAGACAAGGGCGTGCAAAATCCTCTCGGACCGTCTGCACCCCGGTCACCAGCTCTTCCAGCTCCTTCCCTCAGGTAGGCGCTACCGATCAACGCAAACTCGAACTAGTAGACATTCCAACAGCTTCTTCCCTCTTGCGATCAACTTCTTAAACACCTAACCTATAATTCCATTACAACAAGCTGGCAATTTTTTGACTTGAGTTCGTTGTCACATTTCTGTGGGGCCAATTATGTATTACTCGTGCACTCACTGTAGTTGTCTCGCCATGCTGCACTATTTGCATATACTGGCCACTCATGCCAGAGTAGCATCTGCTCCATTTGCACACTGATTGAGGAGTATCTGTAACATTTGCACAACGAACATTGTCCCAGATGATCGCACTACTCGTCACTTTAAACCGCATACACTCCTTGAAGTCTCAGCGCCCTTTGCACAATGGTCATTGCACCGGACTATTGCAATATTAGTCATTCGAACTGCTCTAAGTGCTAGAGGACTCTGCATCTTTTTGCACAATTGTTTTTTGTCAATGTCTTTATGTCCCCAAAGTGTTCTGTAAATTGACTGTCTGTTGTACTAGAGCGGCTCCAACTACCGGAGACAAATTCCTTGTGTGTGTTGGACATACTTGGCAAATAAAGATGATTCTGATTCTGATTCTGATTGAGAGAAGCTTCCCCGGCTAAGTTGCCGACAAGAGGAGGCCTGTGGGGGTTCACATTCTTCATAAATGGACAGCTTTGAAGGTGGCAGAATGTGTGTTCAATGAAAGGATTGAGTGATGTCAAAGTTGCTCGCTGAGGAGCCGAAGATAGTGTAATAAATTGGCCTAAGGCTTAATGCAAGATGGTCGAAGAACCACCTGAAATGTAGAATCATTACTTGTAATTGTCTTGAAGGTTGATTGAAGACTAAGACTCCCTATCCCCCGCGTAGATTTTTGGCACTGCTTCAACAATCTGAAGTCAATTTTTGTTCTGGGACCTAATGTTAAGTAGTTTGGAACTGCTTGAACGATCTACTGTTGGCTGGGGATAGTATAATTTGGCCTAGGGCCTTAGGTAAGATTGTCAAGGAATCACCTGAAATGTTGGATGATTACTTTTTTGAGGACCTATTCCACTTATAGATATTCGGTCTGGGACCTAATGTAAAGTTGTTAGGAACTGCTTGAACGATCTACAATTAGTCCACTGCCTGTGTGAGAAGATTACAGGAAATAATTACTCCGTATAGGCCAGGGGTATTCAACTAAAATTGAATTTATTTTCAGGCAAAGGTCCGGAAGACCTTAATGTCAAACTATTTTTTGTGATATGCGTAAGTAAGCAGCCGAGTCGTTGTATCCACATCGGCATGTAATCAATACCTCTGACAAATCAAATGAATTCAGTACGATTCAAAAACTTTTTAAACATTTTGTGACGGTAACACAGAAGCAAAAATTTATGATTGTAAATATTTATAATTTTCTTTCATTTCAACTTAAATAGGTCTACATTTCATCCATCCATTTTCTTCTTCTTCATTAGCCGAGGTCGGGTTGCGGGGGCAGTAGCTTTAATAGGGAAGCCCAGACTTCCCTCTCCCCAGCCACTTCAACCAGCTCCTTCTTCACCACAACGGACCGATACAAAGTCCGCCTCACTGCAGACGCTGCACCGATCTGCCTGTCGATCTCCCGTTCCATTCTTCCCTCACTCGTGAACAAGATCCCAAGATACTTGAACTCCTCCACTTGGGGCAGGATCTAATCCCCGACCCGGAGAGGGCACTCCACTCTTGTCTGACTGAGGACCATGGTCTCAGATTTGGAGGTGCTGATTCTCATCCCAGGCTCTTTACACGAAGAGAGAGGTGAGAGATGGAGATCACAGCTGGATGAAGCCAACAGAACCACATCGTCTGCAAAAAGCAGAGATGCAATACTGAGGCCAGCACACCAGACCCCCTCTACGCCTCGGGTGCACCTAAAGATTTTGTCTATCAAAATTATGAACAGAATCGGTGAGAAAGGGCAGCCTTGGTGGAGTCCAACCATCACTGGAAATTAATCTGACTTACTTACGAACCAAACTCTGACACCGGTCGTACAAGGACCGAACAGCCCGTATCAGTGGGTTCGGTACCCCATACTCCCGAAGCACCCCCACAGGACTCCCCGAGGGACACGTTGAATGCGTTCTCAAAGTCCACAAAACACTGGTGTTTTGGTGGTGCTGGTACTCTATTCCACGGCCAGGCCGAAAACCACACTGCTCCTACTGAATCTGAGATGCAACTTCCCGACGGACCCTCCTCTCCAGCACCCTTGAATAGACCTTACCAGGGGGCCTGAGGAGTGTCATCCCCCTGTAGTTGGAACACATTCTCCGGTCCCCACCAACACAGTCTGCCAATCCAGAGGCACTGTCCCTGATGTCCACGCGATGTTGCAGAGGCGTGTCAACCAGGACAGCCCCACAGCATCCAGAGCCTTTAAGAACTCCGGGCAGATCTCATCCACCCTCGGGGCCTTGCCACCGAGTAGCTTTTTAACCACTGTGGTGACCTCAGCGGCAGAAATAGGAGAGCCTGCCTCAGAGATCCCAGACTCTGCTTCCTCATGGGAAGGTGTGTCAGTGGAATAAAGGAGGTCTTCAAAGTATTCTCCCCACCTACTCACAACGTATCGAGTCGAGGTCAGCAGCGCCCCATCACCCCTATACACAGTGTTGATGGTGCACTGCTGCCCCCTCCTGAGATGACCAGAATTTCCTCGGAGCCGTCCCGAAGTCTTTCTCCATGCCCTCACCGAACTCCTACCACGCTCAAGTTTTTGCCTCAACGACCACCAAAGCTGCATTCCACTTGGCCAGCCGGTACCCATCAGCTGCCTCAGGAGTCCCACAGGCCAAAAAGGCCCGATAGGACTCTTTCTTCAGCTTGATGGCATCCCTCACCAACGGGTTTTGGGGTTGCCACCACGACAGGCACCGACCACCTTACGGCCACAGCTCCGGCCGGCCGCCTCAGCAATGAAGGCGCCCAACATGGTCAACTCGGACTCAATGTCCCTGCCTCCCCCGGAATGTGGGTGAAGTTCTGCCCGAGGTGGGAGTTGAAACTCCTTCTGACAGGGGATTCTGCCAGACGTTCCCAGCAGACCCTCACAATACGTTTGGGCTTGCCAGATCGGACTGGCATCTTCCCCCACCATCGGAGCCAACACACCACCAGGTGGTGAGCAGTTGACAGCTCCGCTCCTCTCTTCACCGACTGTCCAAGACACGTGGCCGCAAGTCAGATGACACGACCAAAATTTCGATCATCAAACTGCGGCCTAGGGTGTCCTGTTGCCAAGTGCACATATGGACACCCTTATGCTTGAACATGGTGTTCGTTATGGACAATCCGCAATGAGCACACAAGTCCCATAACATAACTGAACTGCTGTTTGGTGCATATACACAAACAACAGTGAGGACCCGTCCCCCCACCCAAAGGAAGGGAGGCTCCCCTCTCGTCCACCGGGGTGAACACCAATGTACAAGCGCCGAGCCGTGGGACAATAAGTATACCCACACCTGCTCGCCGCCTCTCACCGTGGGCAACTCCAGAGTGGAAGAGAGTCCAACCCCTCTCGAGAGGACTGGTACCAGAGCCCAAGCTGTGTGTATATATATACCTAGTCGGAACTTCTCGACCTCGCACACCAGCTCGGGATCCTTCCCTGCCAGAGAGGTGACGTTCCACATCCCTAGAGCAAGCTTCAGTAGCCGGGGATCGGATCGCCAAGGGTCTACATTTCAAAATAAAATAAATAAAATATGAAAACATGCACGTTCAAACAAAGTGCTTCAGAAAAATAAAGGAGGGAAAAGTTTTTTAACCTCTTAACACAACTTTCTCAACTAATTTTTTAAAAACATTTTAACAACACATCCAAACAACTTAACAGTTTTAGATTGTCACTTTCTTTCCATCTTTGCCTCCCTCCCCTTCTTGCTCAGTGAGGAATTGAGCTCTGGCTTGTCCTGCCAGGCTTTTAAAACCTGGCCTTGAATGGAGTCAGGGCCATCCTGATACACATCTGGAGGTTCTTGTTGGTAAGTCTGGAAAGATATTTACTTTTTATTATGTTCACTTTGGAGAAAGCCGCCTCACGTGTGTGAGGCAGCGGGTTGTGGCACTGGTTGTGGTCCCAGCAATTCATATTTCATATGCATACATATAAATTATTAGTTTTATATAACCGTTGCTTGTATTCGGGTTTCATAACCCGGTTACACTTTCAGTGTAACTTTGCTTAGCCAGGAACAGCCAGCTATTGTTTTGTCTGTCGTCTCCTGATAAGGATGCAGCTGTGACTAGAAAACTCGTCTTAGTGTCTCCAAAAGCAACACAGTCCTGAGAGACAACAATTTTGAAGACATTCGAAATTGTAAAATATAAAGTGGAGCGCTTCCCACAGGTTAGAGGAACCTATTATGTTAAGGGTGAAATGGGTGATAAGGGAGAGCGAAAGCAATAGCGCAAGAGGAAAAATATGCGACATTTTTGCAAAAGAAAATAGAGATA
This sequence comes from Phycodurus eques, assembly GCF_024500275.1. Lineage (NCBI taxonomy): Eukaryota > Metazoa > Chordata > Actinopteri > Syngnathiformes > Syngnathidae > Phycodurus > Phycodurus eques. The sequence goes on from NC_084541.1 coordinate 4,105,416, forward strand.
AACAGCACGTGTCTGGAAATGTGGTTGACTGTGAGAATTGGATGCGAAAAGGGGCAGACGCTTTCCGACAAAAACTACGTGTCGGGGAAGTTACTGATAACTCTGTATCGCCTATGGTCGAATTTGTCCGAGTTGGCCTGAGGGAGGATGTCAGGTCGTGGTCGCGAGCTGGGTTCCACAGTAGCTTCCACAAATCAACCACCCTATGACAAAGATCAAGGAGAGTGTAATTTGGAAAATGACCAACAACAATATAACCAACCTACAGCACAGCCCTTTACACACAGCACTTCTGTGGCCCCCTCCTCTCCTCATACAGCCTGCTGCAATACCTCACAAGAGCAGCTGCCTCCCTCCCACAGCGCCTGGCCTTGCAGAATGTACTTGACAACAGCTCATGGTCATCAGAGCATCGCTGAACCACATGTAACGAGGTCGAGGCCGGATACTTGACAAGGGAGGGGACGCGGAGGGGGTAGAAGAAGAATAATCACCACAACCGGAAGGAGCAGCCTGACTGGGTGAATAAATCACCTCTGGTTAAGAAGAGCAAAACACTGTTAGCTACAATTGGTGCTAGAAACTGATTGCATGTCAATAGGTCATAGAAGGGCAGAAGATAGGTCATAAAAGCCAAGCAACGACCAATTACCCTAACTGACTCGGACCCGCACCCCCCCCCACACACACACACACACACACTTAGGCCACTCGGCAAAAGAAAGATGACGTCTCCTGTACTGGGGGGTTTTCAAACCGCTCCTCTGTATTTTTGCATTAATTATCATAATTATTGGGATCAATGTTTTTATCAGGCGGCACGGTAGCACATGTGCCTCACAGTTCTGAGGACGCGGGTTTAAATCCGCCCTCGCCTGTGTGGAGTTTGGATATTCTCCCCATGAAAATTTGTGTGTGTGTGTGTGTGTGTGTTGCATCCCCCCCTCTACTAATATCACTTCATTGGTATGACTCCGCTCAGACAGCGATTGTGTGTGTGTCCTTACCTTATGTTTTGACCTCCAAAGTTCTGCATGCATTCAGTCCTATTCCCTCCCACCTTTGGAAAGGTAAGTGTGTGTGTGCAGCTGGACTGGAAAAGCACGAACAACTAGGTTTCTCTACCCCCTTCACCTGTTATGCTCTTAAAATTGATTTGTTATGCTTGTAACAATACTCAGGCTGCAACAACTTCACCTTTGCAATTTGCACATTTCAACACTCTTTCCTTTTTAACCAACTTCTTAATTCTGCCCCATTACCATCTAAAACCTACCGTATTTTCACGACCATAAGGCGCACTTATAAGTCTTACATTTCTCCAAAGTGGACTGGGCGCCTTATAATGCGACGCGCCTTATGTGTGCACCGAGAAATGTTGTTGTGTGATGAGCGCTCCGCTTGAATTTTTATTTATTTATTTATTTTTTGACCGCTTGACTGACTGGGAGCATTTACTGCCGACACGCTGCTTATACAGAGGAAAAGCGGACGTGGCTGAGGAAAGCATGGGGACGTAAAGGGGGAAGGGTGCGTGAAGGAGGATGCTAAAGCCACGCCCCCAGTAGGTATATAGTGCCGGGGTGTGCATTGTGCAAAACAACATCGGTTTGGCTAAGGACCCCCGAAAATGGCACCTATGGAGAGACACGCTTACGAAGCACAGTTTAAACTGCAAGCTATCAGTTACGCGGAGGAACATGGGCCGCGAGAGAATTCAAGATCAACGAATCCATGGTTTGCGAATGGAGGAAGCTGGAAAACGAGCTTCGCCAAGTCAAGAAGACGAAGTTGAGTTTCCGCGGGAAAAAAAAGAAAAGCAAAACGGGGAAACAAGGCGAGGTGGCCCGAGTTGGAAGACCAACTCGAGCAATGGATTAATGAACAAAGAACAGCTGGGAGAAGCGTCTCAAGTCACCATTCGACTGAGTGCAATAACTCTGCTCATGTGCAGCAAGTGAGGAAGCTTGCCATCATTCCGGGAGGCTTGACTAAGGAACTCCAACCGCTGGACATCAGTGTAAACAGAGCGTTCAAAGTGAAGTTGCGAGCGGCGTGGAAGTGATGGATGACAGATGGCGAACACAGTTTTACTAAGACGAGGACGCAGCAAGTTACGCTACAATTTGTGAATGGATTGTGGATGCTTGGGCTAACGTGTCTGCTTGCACTGTTGTTCGAGCTTTTGTAAAAGCCGGCATCATTTCTGAGGAGCCGCATGCCAACGAGACTGACCTGGCGTGTTTGATTGAGAACTTGCCCAGCTGTTCATTTTGAATACAGAAGATGAGGACTTTGATGGATTTGTGGATGAGGATAGATAAAAAAATAACATGAGTACATTGTTAAATACTTCACTTCAATAAAGTACAACCGAACTCACTTTTGCTCCCGCTGCCTTTTAAAAAACATTGTTTTAGCGTGCATGCATGCTACTGTATGCTTTAAGCTAGCGTATGTTTTACCATGGCTGCACCCAATAATATGTACGTGTTAAATACAGAAATAGACCCCGTAACTGAGACTGCGCCTTTTAATATGGTGCGCCCTATGGTCGTGAAAATACGGTAACTCCTCTTATGTCCTGCTAGTCAGCTAAACACTTCCACACTATAAGTCAAGACACCGCTGACTTTTTATCATATGGAAATGTGAAACTGCAACACAAATACATACCGCGGTAAGTATACGTGACGTGAACAGACTTCACTGCTATAGGCACATGTGGTAATTAAACATTGCACACAATTAACATTGCTCACAATTCACATTTGCATGTTCGATAAGTATAAGTAAGTAGTACAACTAAGATAAGTAGTACGACTACAGAAAAACACCTGGCCGTTCCATTCACTTCCCTAACTGTACACACTGTCTTTCAACAAACCTATTTCTCATAATAACTGGCGGAGCCAGAACATCTTACTAGTTGCTTGCATGTTTGTTCAGTATGTGTGGTGGCTTCATTATGACGGTAACCAAATCCTTCCCTGCTAGTGACCAGCGTTTTCGGGAGATGTTTTGTACATACATGTTACACTGTTATGTCATTTTGATTACCCCATATTATATTTAATGTTTTGGTTACTTAGTGTTTGGTAATGTTATTCTTATTTGATTAACAATATTGATAATTATATTATCAAAACGGAGGATGTTGAATTGGAAAATTTATTTCATATATATACATAAATATTTATTTTAGATAACTGAGGCTAAGCGGTACGGAAAAGGAATGAATGAATGTGATGTATTATGGTTCCATCACTCGGTTACACTTTCAGTGAAATTTCGCTTAGCCAGAAACAGCCAGCTATTGTTTTGTCTGTCGTCTCCCAATAAAGATGCAGCTGGCTGGGATGTGTGTGAATCTTTTCCTCATGGAGATTTACTAAATCTGACTGAAGGACTTTCCTTATAATCTGTCGCTTTTTTGTTTGTTTGTTTGTTTTTGGCTTCAGAGAGAGTGTGGGGGCTTGCAAAGTGCATGAGGACCTTCTCTCTCCTCTACCTCTTTTTTTCTCCCTCTTCTCTTTTTGTTTATACCATGTAAATAGCTCTTAATATTCATTCATTCATTCGCCCGCTCATCCTCACTAGGGTCGCGGGCGTGCTGGAGCCTATCCCAGCTGTCATCGGGCAGGAGGCGGGGTACACCCTGAACTGGTTGCCAGCCAATATATATATATATATATATATATATATATATATATATATATATATATATATATATATATAAATAAAAGACAAGACTGCTTCCTTAATTATTCTCCAAAATCGATATTTCCAACACAATGGCTACTTTCCTCAGACCTGGAAAGGTTTTCTCAGGGACCATTTGGAGACGATGCGATGTTGGCTCCACGGTCGCGACCCAGTGTATTGAAACTCTGCGTTCCCCCTTTAAAAATTGCAATTGTGCTTTTTCACCTTATGATGACAATGTTTGCCACAGTTATGCATCGGTACACAGACGTGTTGGTTTTCTCAATGTCTAGTTTAAAAAAAAAACACTGATTTTAACTCGCTGCTATTGCCACAAAATCAAAAAGCTGTTCGGTTTCTTACCTGTTTTACACTCTATCCCAGCTTTCAAATAACTTCTCTTATGAAAAATCCGATTTACAAAAAGTGGAATAGTTTTAGTTCACAAAGTCTAACTTGCATTTTCATTGCCAACAGATGGTTCACTTTTGAGGTCATGGCTGATTTTGATAGGCTTCCATTGCCTCAAAAACAAAATGGCGTTGAGTTTCTCAGCTGTTTCACACTCTACAGCATCCCAGATTTCAAATGACACCTCATGATTAACAAAAAAGTGGAAGAATTTGGTTAAAAAAGTCTACCTGTTGCATTTTTGCTGCCAACAGATGGTTCACTTTTGAGGTCATTGCTGTTTTTGATAGGCTTCCATTGCCTCAAAAACAAAATGGCGTTGAGTTTCTCAGCTGTTTCACACTCTACACCATCCCAGATTTCAAATGACACCTCATGATTGACAAAAAAGTGGAAGAATTTTGGTTCAAAAAGTCTACCTGTTGCATTTTCACTGCCACTTTTGAGGTCATTGCTGTTTTTGATGGGCCCCTATACCCACAAAAATAAAATGGTGTTGAGTTTCTCACTGATTTTATCACTCTAAACCAGGGGTGTCAAACTCATTTTAGTTCGCGAGCCACATTGACCACAATTAGATCTCATGCGGGCCGGACCACAATATTTGTGGCTTAAAATCCACAAATAACAGCTATTCAAAAATTTCCCCATTGTTTTGGTGCAAATAATCAAAAGTACTGTATTTTTATGATCATAAGGCGCACTTAAAAGTCTTAAATGTTTCTCCAAAAAGTCTGCTTGACTGACTGGGAGCATTTCCTGCCGACACGCTGCTTATATAGAGGAAAGGCGGACGTGACTGAGGACAGCATGGCTGGATGGACGAGGAGAAAATGAGAGAGTGGCTGAGTGAGGTGTACGTAAAGAGACTGGATGTTTTTTTCCACGCGTCAGCGTCCCTGTTGATCTGTGACTCCATGCACACCCATGTCACAGACGCTGTGAAAAACCAAGTCCAGCAAATGAACTCGGCTTGCCATCATTCCGGGAAGCTTGACGAAGGAACTCCAACCACTGGACATCGGTGTAAAAATGGCGTTCAAAGTGAAGTTGCAAGCGGTGTGGGAGCGATGGATGACAGCTGGCGAACACAGTTTTACTAAGACTAGGAGGCAGCGCCGGACGAGTTAATCCACCATATGTGAATGAATTGTGGATGCCTGGTCTAAGGTATCTGCTTTGACTGTTGTCCGAGCTTTCGCGAAAGCCGGCATCATTGCTGAACAGCCGCCCGGCAACAAGACTGACTCCGACAATGACGAGAGGGACCCCGGCATGTTTGATTAAGAACTTGCCCAGCTTTTCATTTCGGATACAGAACATGAGGACTTTGATGGATTTGTGGATGAGGATTGATTAAAAAAAATAACGTGAGTACATTGCTAAATACTTCAATAAAGTACAACCAAACTCACTGTTTACATTGTTAAATACTTCAATAAAGTACAACCGAGCTCAGTTTTGCTCCCCCTGCGTTTTTAAAAACATACGCTAGCATGCATGCTAGGGTATGTTTTAGGCTAGCTCATGTTTTCCCATGCCTGCGCACAATAATACGGTGCGCCTTATGTATGTGTTAAATACAGACGGAGACCCCGTAACTGAGACTGCGCCTTTTAATATGGCGCGCTTTATGATTGCGAAAATACGGTACTTTCAGAAAATATTCACATTTATTAATTATCTTTTTGCAAATGTTGTTGCAAATCATATGCGCAGTTTGAAATTTTTAACCAAAAATAATTTCAACAGTATTATGAATCAGTGCGTGTGCACGATTTAGTTATGAATCCTTTGTAAATGTATACATAAAAATTTAAGTTGCTGCAGTGAATGGGGAAAAAACAACAACAAAGTTCCAACAAACCAACCTCTTTTGAGGTGAAGCTTTTGACTGAAATTTTATAATATTTAATGTCTTAAAACATTTCAACAGAAGGTATTTACTTTCACAGTGTGAACATGGCACACCATTTTATATTAGTGTGCTCTTGAAACTTGGCATTCTGTGGCCTTCACAAGTGCATCAATGTCATTTAAGTGTTGTCAGTACACTCTCCAGTGGACAAAATTAGCAACAAAAGTTACTTTTATTGAAAAATAGCAGTGAATGTGGCCGGATTGGACCCCCTGACGGTCCCTAAGACGGGCCCTGCTCTACACCATCCCATCTTTCAAATGAGACCCAATATGAACATTTTGAACGGCAAAAAAAACAGAAAAAAAACCTAAAATGGAATCATATGCCATCAAAATGGCCAACATTTGCATTTTTCAAAATGAAGTTTGCCTATTGCCACAAAATCAAAATGTTAAGTTTCTAACCAGTTTCACACTCTACACTACTCCAGCTTTCACATGAGACTCTTTATGAAAAATCCCATTGGCAAAAAAATTGAAGAATTTGCTTTCAAAGCATCCTACATTGGCATTTTCATCAAGATTACAACAAGTGAGTGGAGGTACCTCAACTTGTCTAAAACTCAGCCACCTGTGTGTGTGATTTGTATGTGCATGCGCAAATACAGCATGCTCTTGTTTTTTAAGGGTGAAAGTTGTGTGTGACTGTAAAATGTGGACCCTGAGTACCAAAAAACCCCACAAGTTCTGTCGCCGCCTATGTTACTGTTACTTTTACCATTAATGTAACCAAACAGTTTTTGTCCATCGTCATATCAGGGTAACAAACAAAGCAATGTATTAATATGGTCAGTTAAAGTCTGAATAACAATCTCATCATTTAAATTTTTGACCAAAAAAAAAAAAGACACTTCTATTGTTGTTTTACCAGGGTTGTTGTTATTATCACTCAACAGAAATTGAATTTGGATTTTCAAAGTGAGGATGCTTTTCCACGTGACCACAACCCCATCTGTCAATACTGAAGCGCTTGGGAGTTAAGGGACAAATGGCAGATGAACATGGTCCTCTTTCTCCTCTTCTGTCTTCAATGTGTATTTAATAATAACATACTGTAAGTGTCTCGAGTCCACATTCTTTCATGTACAGTGTCATGATAAAATACTGTCCTTTTCTCAAATTCTCTTTTTTTTTTGAAGTTTCCCCACTTCAATGTTTAAGATCATCAAACAAATGTATCAGACAGAGAGCACAAGTAAACATAAAATGCCATTTTTTTTTAATGTTGATTTCTTTCTTTTTTTATTAGGGAAAAAAAATTCAAAGCTATCTGGCCCTGTGTGGAAATTCTACGTTCCCCCTTGTTTATTAACTGTGGCTTATAACATTTTTGGGAAAGCCGAGTTCATTTTCATTGACCACACCTGAATAACCCTGATGACCCTTCAATCACTGGACGCCCCGCTCCATCTACCGAGCCACAACTTCCGGCAATGCTGAAGGAACTGACACAGGTTGTACAGGAATTGAACAGCCAGATGACTCTGAATGCAAATTATTTGATTTTGTTTGCCAATCAAAATGTTCATATTGCATCTCATTTGAAAGCTGCAGACAACAGGAAGCAGAGCTGGAGGTGGCGGAAATGAAAATGTTGAGGTTCTCTCGAGCAGTGACCAGGTTGGATAAAATTAGAAATGAGCTCATCAGAGGGACGGCCAAGGTTAGATGTTTTGAAGACAAAGTTAGAGAGAGCAGACTTCGATGGTTTGGACACGTCCAGAGGAGAGCGAGTGAGTATATTGGTAGAGGGGACTCCATCGTTCTGGTGGGAGACTTCAATGCTCACGTGGGCAATGACAGTGAGACCTGGAACGGCCTCGATTGGGAGGAACGCCCACCCCGATCAGAACCCGATCGGTGTTCTGTTATTGGACTTCTGTGCTCATCATGGATTGTCCATAACGAACACCATGTTCAAGCATAAGGGTGTCCACACGTGCACTGTGTGGACACAATGAAAATGTTGAGGTTCTCTCTACCAGTGACCAGGTAGGATAAAATTAGAAATGAGCTTATCAGAGGGACGGCCAAGGTTAGATGTTTTGAAGACAAAGTTAGAGAGAGCTGACCTTGATTGTTTGGCCACGTCCAGAGGAGAGCGAGTGAGTATATTGGTAGAAGGATGATGAGGATGGAGCTGTCAGGCAAGAGAGCTAGAGGGACACCAAAGAGAAGGTTGATGGATGTAGTGAGGGAAGACATGAGGGTTGTTGGTGTTAGAGAGGAAGATGCAGGAGATAGGCTTACATGGAAAAGGATGACACGCTGTGGCGACCCCTAACGGGACAAGCCGAAAGGAAAAGAAGTTCTTAACCTCTATGAAAGTGGATCGCGACTTTGCAACAAAAGGAAAATGCGAGTACCAAGGTGACAACAGTTGAGAACCACTGTTTTAAATGACATCATTTGCTGCTTTTTTCTTTTTATTACAATTATCATTTCTGTTTACCGTAATTTCTAGTGTATAATGTGCTTTTTTCCCCCCAAAAAAATTGTCAAAAGTAAATATTGCACATAATACATTGGTTTAGAAAATATTACATTTTATAAATGTATGCCGCCATCTAGAGGTTAGGAAAAAGCTGTACACTTTCATTCCAAAATTCCACCGCCACCTAAAATCTTATGAGAAAGGTGTACACTTTCATTCTAACATGCCACCGCCACCTAGCGGTTATGAAAAAGGTGTAGCCTACACTTTCATTCCAATATGACAGGGGTATGTATGGCTGCATATATGTACAGTTGTGCTCATATGTGTGTTTTTCTTTTTTTTTTTTATTTTTAATAAATATGACGGATGACTGAACAACAACCATCATTAATTTCTTAATGGTTAAGTTTATTTTCATGATAATGCTTTTCTGAAATGCTTGACCAATTAATTTGAACCCCATTAAAATAGAATTTAAGGTTTTTCGCCTGGCCCTTCATGTTTGCTTTAAAGAATTGTACCCATCTTACAAATTCTGCCTGGGTAATCAAACATATGAGCACAACCGTGTGTTTTCTCATTTACTAAATAAGAGTAGGGCTGTGTATTTTAAAATAAGAGCAAGTAAATAAAAAGAAGGTATTACGTGTACAAATAAAGTGCTTAACTTCAGAATATTTTTTGGGGAAAAACAAACAAAATACAGATAATACTTCATGTTTTGATCATATGGGTAGAAGCAAAATCATGCATTGTAAAAATGCGTTATACATAGGTAGAAGGGTTTTCCAGAATTTTGAGGTCAACTTTGTGGGTGCGCATTATATACGAGAAATTACGGTATATGTTCAAAAGAAGCACGGAAATATGAAGACAAATGCAACATTCGTCTCCTAAACCTTCTTCATTGGATAATTAAAGAAGCCATTTTGAAAAATTATGTCCGTACAAGCATTGACAACCTAACCTGTCCCCTTGAACCTGTTGAGATATCCAGCTATTTTGAGCCATGGGCCTTGCCATCCTTCAACAGGAGGGATGGTGACCTAATGGATAAAAAATTCACAACAAATGGATTCTCAAATTATTCCCCCCAAAAAATTATTTTTGTTTACAATGCAAAACCTGGCGGCACGACTGGTTAGCGCATCTGCCTCTCAGTTCAAATCCCGGCCTCGCCTGTGTGGAGTTAGCATCTTCTCCCCGTGCCTGTGTGGGTTTTCTCTGGGTACTCTGGTTTCCTCACACATCCCCAAAACATGCATGGTAGGTTAATTTAAAACTCTAAATTGCCCATAGGTGTGAATGTGAGTACGAATGGTTGTTTGTTTATATGTGCCCTGCGATTGGCTGGCGACCAGTTCGGGGGTGTAGCCCGCCTCTCGCCCAAAGATAGCTGGGATACGCTCCAGCATGTCCGCGACCGTAGCGGCACAGAAAGATCGATGGATGGATGGATGCAAAACCTGTGCTAACCATAATCCTCGGGGGGCTATTTGACCCAAATTAAATAAATGTGAAGGAAAGAAATACTGTTTGGTAAAAATAGACCCTTTTACAAAATGGGCAGAAACATTTCCATCAGCCTCACAAGATGCTCAAACGGTGGCAAAAGCTTTGGCAAAAGAAATTATACCCAGATTTGGCATACCTGAGAAATTCTATTGTGATAATGGAACACACTACATTATTTAATGAGGAAATTTTGGAGATTAAGAGAGAAATTTGGACAATTTACAATAACACAGGTTCTATTAAAATATCAACTCACAGGTTCTTACAGGTGTTTAGACACTATAAAAGCATCGGACCACACCAGTCATCAGTAGCACTGCTTTTCTCATTTCCCACATCCCGTCCTGCCTTTTTTTGTCCTCTCTCATCTCGTTTTACTGGTTTGTTGTGCCCCCACACAGACGTCCCCAAATAAGGACACAATTTGACTTTGTAACGTTACTTGTCAAATATCTACACTAACTATTGTTCTGCTGTGGTTTACACCCATATTCCCGTTGTCCATTGTGTCCCTCGGTTTATCCCCGAAGACCCTTTTCTGTCTGGCTGCATTTTCAATAAACATCAGAGTGGTTAAAAAAAAAATAAAAAATAAGCAGAGGAAGTATTTCAAACTCCCCTGTTGCACAGTAAAACTGTTCCAGCGCAAAAGGCATGCAGATCCACCATTCTTCATGGCCATGGAGCTGAACAGGACAGGTTAAAAAAAATAAAGAAAAATTTGAAGAACATTTCAATATCCAACAAAAAAACTGTTTAGCATGCATAATCTGCAGGATTTTTTAAATGCATAATGGTACACAAAAAAATAAACTGGGTAGAATTGGTTGTAGATTATTTCTGGTAATGTTCTTCCAGGAGATCATTGGGTCCTCATTAAAGGAATTAAAAAAAAAAGAGAGAAAAAAGTGGTCAGAAGAAATGTGGAAAGGTCCATCCATCCATTTTCCGTACCGCTTATCCTCACTAGAGTCGTGGGCGTGCTGGACCCTATCACAGCTATCTTTGGGTGAGAGGCGGAGTACAGCCTGAACTGGTCGCCAGCCAATCGCAGTGTACACATAACCATTCACACTCACATTCATACCTACGGGCAATTTAGAGTGTTCAATTAACCTATCATGCGTGTTTTTGGGATGTGGGAGGAAACTGGAGGACCCAGAGAAAACCCACGCAGGCCGGGGAGAACATGCAAACTCCACACAGGGCAGGGCAGAATTGGACCCGGGTCCTCAGAAGTGTGAAGCAGATGTGCTAAGCAACCGTGCTGACTATATAGTAATTCAACTACCAAAACTCAACATCTGATTAGTAACAAATGAAATAATATTTAAAAATGGAAATAAAAATCAAATATATATTTAGCAATTAGAAATAATTTTGGGAATCCTAATTGACCTAAAATAGAAAAAAATTCAGTCTGATTTCATGTCAGGCAGTCAGGTGGGAAAATGATCTGCTGTTCCTGTGCACATCTTGGCCTCTTAGGAGCAGTGTGGTGTGATGCATGCATCTAGCTACACGTATGCAGTAAAAAACAATAGAAGAGGAATGTGATAAAACATGAATTTAACTTGTTTTTCACAGATTATGAAGTATATATGCCTGTGAGTGTTCTTATATCTGTATGTGTTACTACGGAGCTTGTGTATCAATATTCGTTATTCGAAGGGAAAACCCACCTGTGATCTAATGCTAATTCTTGCAAGCCCGTCAATTGAGTTTTCTATTGACTGTTAGGATGAACCTGGCGATCTGTAAAATGATCATGTGTGTCTTGTATTGAAATATACTCCTTCTTTTTCTTTTCCTTTCGACTTGTCCCGTTAGGGGTCGCCACAGCATGTCACTCTTTTTCATGTGAGCCTATCTCCTGCATCATCCTCTCTAACACCAAAGGCCCTCATGTCTTCCCTCACTACATCTATCAACATTCTCTTTGGTCTTCCACTAGCTCTTTTGCCTGACAGCTCCATCCTCATCACCCTTCAACCAATATACTCATTCTCTGTCTTATGGAGATGTCCAAACCATCGAAGTCTGGTCTCTCTAACTTTGTCCCCTAAACATCTAACCTTGGCTGTCCTTCTGATGAGCTCATTTCTAATTTTATCCAACCTGGTCACTCTTAGAGAGAACCTTAACATGTTCATTTCCTCCACCTCCAGCTCTGCTTCCTGCGGTCTCTTCAGTGCCACTGTCTCTAATGCGTACATCAAGGCTGGCCTCACCACTGTCTTATAAACTTTGCCCTTAATCCTAGCAGAGACTCTTATGTCACATAACACACCTGACAGCTTCCTCCACCCGTTCCAACCTGCTTGGACTCGTTTCGTCACTTCCTTACCACACTCATCATTGCTCTGGAGTTTTGACCCCGAGGATTTAAAGTCTTCCACCCTTGCTATCTCTTCTCCCTGTAGCCTCACTCTTCCCCCTCCATCCCTTTCATTCATACACCTATATGCTGTTTTACTTTGGCTAATCTCCAGTCCTCTCCTTTCCATGCATGCCTCCACCTTTCTAACTGTTCCTCCACATGCTCCCTGCTTTCACTGCACATCACAATGTCATCTGCGAACATCACAGACCACGGGGACTTTAGTCTAACCTCATCTGTCAGCCTATCCATCACCACTGCAAGCAGGAAGGGGCTCAGGGTTAATCCCTGATGCAGCCCCACCTCCACCTTAATCTCCTCTGTCACACCGACAGCACACAGTTCTGCTGCCGTCATACATGTCCTGTACTATTGTAACATATTTCTCTGCCACTTCAACTTCCCCATGCAGTACCACAGTTAGTTCCTCTCTGGGTACTCTGTCATATTGTTTCTCTAGATTTACAAAGATGCAATGCAGTTCCTTCTGACCTTCTCCATCCACACCCTCATGGCAAATAATGCATCTGTGGTACTCTTTCTAGGCATGAAACCATACCGTTGCTCGCAAATACTCACTTCTGCTGAGTCCAGCCTCCACTACTCTTTCCCATAACTTCATTGTTTGGGTCATCACCTTTATTCCTCTGTAGTTCTCACAACTCTACACATCACCCTTGTTCTTAAAAATGGGCACCAGCACACTTTTCCTCCATTCCTCAGGCATCTTCTCACCCGCTAGAATTCTGTTGAACAAGCTGGTCAAAAACTCCGCACCCACCTCTCCTAGATGCTTCCATACCCCCACAGGAATGTCATCAAGACCAACTGCCTTTCCATTTTTCATCCTCTTTAGTGCCTTTGTAACTTCCCCTTTACAACTTCCTGGTCCAACAAACTTGGCTCTTTTACTCTTTATTCCTCTCTGATTTTCCTCATTCATCAACTCTTCAAAGTATTATTTCCATCTATCCAGCACACTACTGGGACCAGTCAACACATTTCCATCTCTATCCTTAATCACCCTAATCTTCCTTTCTTTCTTTCTTCCTTTGTTTTCTTAATCTTCCTCCCCACCACCAGTCATTTTACACACCACCATTATATGCTGTCGAGCCACACTCTCCCCTACCACTACCTTACAGTCAGTAACCTCCTTCAGATTACATCTTCTGCACAAGATATAATCCACCTGGTTGCTTCTACCTCCACTCTTTTAGGTCACCCTATGTTCCTGCCTCTTCTAGAAGAAAGTGTTCACTACAGCCATTTGCATCCTTTTTGCAAAGTCTACCACCATCTGTCCCTCGAAGTTACTTTCCTGGATGGTGAATTTACCCATCACTTCTTCATCACCCATTTCCTTCACCAACATGTCCATTAAAATCTGTACTAATCACGACTCTCTCTCTGTCTGGGGTGCTCAGAAGTACTTTGTCCAGCTTCCAGAATTTCTCTTTCACCTCTCGGTCACATCCTACCTGTGGGGCACAGCCACTAATCTCATTTTTCATAACTCACTCAATTTCAAGTTTCAGCCTCATCACTCGATTTGATACTCTTTTCACCTTCAAGACATTCTCAGCTAACTCTTCCTTTAAAATAATCCGTAGTCCATTTCTCTTCCCATCTACACTATAGTAAATAATTTGAACCCTGCCACTAAACTTCAAGCCTGACTGCCTTCCACTAGCTCTCCTGGACACACAGCATATCAACCGTTCTCCTAATCATCATGTCAACCAACCCCCGGGCTTTTCCTGTCGTAGTCCCAATATTCAAAGTCCCCACATTCATTTCTAGGCTCTGTGCTTTCCTCTTCTCTTTCTGCCGAAGAACCCGCTTTCCACCTCTCCGTCTTCAACCCACAGTAGCTGAAGCTCCACCAGCACCCTGTAGGTCAATGGTGCCGGTGGTGGACGTTGTTAGCCCGGGCTATGACCGATCTGGTATGGAATTCTTTGGATGAACGCTCATATTTGTTTGGCAAAGTTTTAAGATTTATGCCTTTCCTGACGCAACCCTCTGCATTATTCCGAGCTTGGGACTGGCCTACAGTTTGCAGTCTCTTGTGGCCCGCCTGGGGGTGCATTTATATATACAATGTCTGTAATTCATTTTGTTGCATGTTTAACAGTAAACTATACCTGGGGTGTCATTAATTAGTTTAAAGCATGAGAGGGCAGAGGTTGTCACTTTTCAGTCACTTATATTATACCGTCACTTTGTCACTTTTCAGTCACTTATATTATACCGGTATTGAAATACTCTGAAAAGGTACATTGTTTTATATGAAACTAAGTTATTACTGCTTCATTTGGCTTGCTCTTTGTACCTTTGGATTATTTTGACACTTTGTGACATTTAAAATGCCAGAAAATGAATAAAACCGATCTTTTTCACCCGATCTCAATCAGCTGAAAATCCTGTGCTCGACCCTGATTACAATCATAATGTGATTGGATTGGGACATACCTACCTCCAGACCTGTTCAATCAAGAAATCACTTAAATAGAACCTGTTTGACACAATTAAGTTGGCCAAAACATCTCAAAAAGCTGCAATAAAATGCCTCGATCCAAACAAATTCAAGAACAGATGAGAAATAAAGTAATAAACACACACTACACTACCAAAAGTATTCGCTCACCTGCCTTGACTCAGATATGATTTTATGGATCCATGTTGATCCAAAAGTCACTCATCCCAACATGCTTGTGTTGTGCTTTGAGCAAATCAGATTTTGCCATGTCCAAAACCTCCATCTGAAGAGCTGCCTCATAAATACAAGGTATTAGTATTTTGGCTTCTGCAGTCCACTGGCCATCAGCTGGAACAGAGAACGGCTGTCTCAGGAAGAGGAGGATGTCACGAGATTTTAGGGGAGCTCTCAAATCATTCCTTGAAGTTTTCTGCCAGACTCAATACAAAATATTTCATCGCTGGATGTTCCTGCATGTGGTACTTTTCACAGTGCTGCCGCAGACGTGGAAAGTGCAACTTTCTTTCATGAATCTCTCTCTCCAGAACGTTCAGCTTTGACTAGAAAGCTTCAACTGCTTCGTACATGTCAGCAACAGTGTGGTATTTGCCCTGTAGTTGCAGATTTAGGTGATTTAGATGAGACATGATGTCACACAAAAAAATTAACATCTACCATCACCTTCT
This sequence comes from Phycodurus eques, assembly GCF_024500275.1. NCBI lineage: Eukaryota > Metazoa > Chordata > Actinopteri > Syngnathiformes > Syngnathidae > Phycodurus > Phycodurus eques. The sequence continues at coordinate 4,120,952 of NC_084541.1, forward strand.
TATCATTTACAAAGGTCAGAAATTGTTACGCATTTTTGTTCTGCAGCTTGGGAAAAAAATTATGCAAGCTCATCCTTGCAGGTCAGACACCCGCTCCAACACACGGCCTTTGCTCAACCATCAAACAACATTATGCAGCAAAGGATCCTTGTGTTCAGCTGACATTTCCTCCAGCAATGCTCTGAAAAGACAATGTTGCAGACTGGAGCTCTCATGAACGAAGTTAACAAGTCGTGTCACAGTATCCACCACCTGTTGCATTTCTCCACTGAGTTTAGCGCAGAGCAGTGTTTTGTGTATGATGCAGTGAAATGTCAGCAGTGCTGGGTTAACGGTGGAAAGCTGGCTCACCAAGCCCTAGCTCCGTCCGTCACAACTAACACATCCATCCATCCATCCATTTTCTGAGCCGCTTCTCCTCACTAGGGTCGCGGAGCCTATCCCAGCTGTCATCGCTGGAGCCTATCCCAGCTGTCATCGGACAGGAGGCGGGGTACACCCTGAACTGGTTGCCAGCCAATCACAGGACACATAGAAACAAACAACCATTCGCAGTCACAGTGATGCCTACGGGCAATTTAGAGTCTCCAATTCATGCATGTTTTTGGGATGTGGGAGGAAACCGGAGTGCCCGGAGAAAACCCACGCAGGCACGGGGAGAACATGCAAACTCCACACAGGCGGGGCCGGGGATTGAACCCGGGTCCTCAGAACTGTGAGGCTGACGCTCTAACCAGTCGACCACCGTGCCGCCACAACTAACACAATTTTTGTCAAATCCAACCCATTCTTCTCGAAGAAATTTGTCAACTCGTGAAAGACTATGTCCCTGGTTGTGCTCCCCGGTAGAGGAAACAAAGCCAGCTTCTCTTCCCGAAATGTCTTCCCATCAAAAATCTTGCAAACACAGCCAGTTGTTCCATATCGGTTTGGTCACACGACGTATCCATGGCAAGTGAAATGGCTTCTGCTTTCTTCAAATCGGTGAGTACACAGGATAAACAATCCTCTGCTAAAACTTCGACTCTTCTTGTTGCTGTGTTAGCCGACAGTGGCACTTGCTTTAACAGCTCCACAGCTTCTTTCTTCTTTTTCGCATAATGACTTAAAACTTCCCTTATCATTACAATTGCACACTTTTTAATCAATTCGGCATCAGCAAATGGCTTCTTAGCTTTTGTAATGGTCCATGAAACTTGCAGTGATGCAGCTTTTGCGCTCTCTTGTGCTGATGTAGACTTGTTTAAAGTAGAAACGGATTGCTTGTATGCCGTCAACATGCTTGCTTGCTATTTTCTTTTTACGCTGATCCCATTTTATTGGGTAATTGGCATTGGCACCATGCGTGGTGTTAAAGTGCCGCTTTAGATTTTTAGCTTTGCAGACAGCAACAGTCTATGTGCAGATTAAGCATGTCGGTTTTGCATTGGTGTGTTCTGGTAATATAAAACAGAACTGGTCTGTCCACTGTCACTTGAACTGACGATTTTCTTGGGCCACCTTGCGCTTCTTTGCAAAGGTTATATTGTTCTCGGTTGATAATTAATATTACTTACAGGTCATATTTCACTTTTCTAAGGTGGTCGGTAGATGGTTACTGACGGTGTCGACGAAGCACGCGCACATCTTCCCCGTACGCCCTATCCCAATATTACTGGCTCCAGGACACATGCCGCTCCACTATGATTGGCTGGTGTATCCCGGAAGAACACGCCCTACTGCGTAGTATGTACACTTGCGAAAGGACATCACCGGTCAAGTCTATGGTGTGGGATGAGGTCCAAATGAGCCAAACACACTTTATTCACCTCATGGAAGGTTCCAGCGTCACTGAGTGGACATGGGCCAGACACTTGGCTCTTGCGGGCCTGATATGGCCCGCGTGCTGCTAATTGGGGATGGCTGCCATAAAGCATTGACTACATGAAAAAGATGACTTTCAGATGTGATTCAAACACCAGAAAAATGAGAAACGCTCACTTTCCAACCAATTGATGTGAATTTCTTACCTTAATGTCTCAGAAAATGTGCTTTAATTGAGAGGGTACAGTGAAATCACCATGAGAACTTTTCTCATGGTGATTTCACTGACAGCGATGAGAAATCAATGACACTAATCGGCTGCTGCTGTGTACAAAATAAGAAAATCATGTCTGGTATCAACAGAAAGTTTGGGGTTCTCCGCAGATGAGGATTTTTATCAAATGTAAAGACCCATCCATCCATCCATCCATTTTCGGAGCCGCTTCTCCTCACTAGGTTCACGGGCGTGCTGGAGCCTATTCCAGCTAACATCGGGCAGGAGGCGGGGTACACCCTGAACTGGTTGCCAGCCAATCGCAGGGCACATACAAACAAACAACCTTTCACACTCACATTCACACCTACAGGCAATTTAGAGTCGTCAATTAACCTAGCATGCATGTTTTTGGGATGTGTGAGGAAACCGGAGTGCCTGGAGAAAACCCATGCAGGCACGGGGAGAACATGCAAACTCACCACAGGCGGGGGCGGGGATTGAACCCCGGTCCTCAGAACTGTGAGGCAGAGGCTCTAACCCAGACATGTCCAAAGTCCGGCCCCCGGGCCAAATCCGGCCCGTGTTCATATTTACACTGGCCCGAAGCCTCTGTCATAAAACCAATAATATGTGGCCCGGCAGTACAAAATACACGCGCAATTTTATATTTCACCACAGGATGGCAGTAAACTTGTGGCTGAACTCTCTCGGGGCCGTTTTGCGCATGATCTGTTTTTTGCCAATTTCTAAAATGGCAACTGGAAGTAAGAAAAGGAAAGTTGATAGCGAGGGCCGACGTTTCCAGGACAAATGGAAGTCTGAATATTTTTTCACTGAGTTTAGAAACAACTGCGTCTGCCTAATTTGCCAAGAGACTGTGGCTGTGTTCAAGGAGTTCAATATAAAGAGGCACTACCAGACAGAACATGCTAATTACGACAAGCTAACTGGGAACGAACGCAGTGAAAAATTTAAGCAACTGGAAGCTGGTTTAACGGCACAGCAACACTTTTTCACAAGAGCCAGTGAGTCGAATGAAAATACAACAAAGGCAAGCTATGAGGTGGCAACGCTGATTGCCAAGCACTGCAAACCTTTTACTGAGGGTGAATTTATTAAAGACTGTGTGATGAAAATGGTGGAGAACATTTGTCCTGAGAAAAAGCAACAGTTCGCCAATGTTTTCCTGGCTCGTAGCAGTGTCACGAAGGATTGATGAAGTTTCTTCTGATATTAAGAGACAGTTGGACGCAAAAGGAGTGGAGTTTGGAGTTTGATTTTTTTTTCGTGAGCCTGTGACGAAAGCACGGATGCATCCGACAGCGCTCAGTTACTGATTTTTTTTTTAGAGGAGTGGACAGTGAAATGAACATGCGTGAAGAGCTACTTGACCTCCAGAGCCTTAGATGGCGCCTACCAGTGTGGCCGCCTCGGTAACGCGCTCTCTAGTATTGTCTTCGTTTTTGTGTTTTTCGTCCGTCTTTGGAGACCTTACACGACTCACTTACACAAGGGGAGACCTGCTAACCATCAAGGAGGCTACTCCGGACTTTCTGTCACCAACTTTCGAAAATCCGCTCAGTTTTTTCCCCGAGTTACTCACCGGAGCGGCGTCCGCGGTTTTCGGCGCATGGATGCGGAAGCGGCGCCACAGAGGAAAACGAGCCGGAATTCAGGTGAAACTCCGCAAGAGAGGACACAGATTGGCCTTCCCGTCGATCCACCTCGCGAATGTACGCTCCCTACCCAACAAAATGGACGAGCTTCATCTTCTGTTAAAGACCAGTAAAGACTTCGGACGTTCCGCGGCCATGTGCTTCACGGAGACCTGGCTTTGCGACGCTGTACCCGATGGCGCCGTCACGCTTCCCGGCTTCAACATTCATCGAGCGGACCGCGACATGGAATCATCGGGAAAAACGAAGGGCGGCGGGATATGCCTCCATATAAACGAAAAATGGTGTACGGACGTCACGGTGCTCAGCACACACTGCAGCCCGCATTTGGAGTCGCTGTTTCTGAACTGTAAACCATTTTACGCGCCACGTGAGTTTGCATCGTTTATACTGGCTGGAGTCTATATCACACCGCAAGCTAACACGAGCGCCGCATTGCTAACGCTCGCCGAACAAGTCAACGAAATTGAAAAAAAACACCCTGACTCACCCCTCATTATTCTCGGGGACTTTAACAAAGCTAAACTCAACCAAGAACTCCCTAAATACAAGCAGCACATCGACTGTCCTACCAGGGAAAATAATACTTTAGACCACTGCTACACTACGGTAAAAAACGCATACCGTGCTATACCTCGTGCAGCCCTGGGCTCGTCTGATCACTGCTTAATTCACTTAATACCGACGTACAAGCAAGTACTTAAATGTGCGAAGCCTACAGTGAAAACAGTCAAAAAGTGGACCAATGAAGCAAAGATGGAACTTCAAAGCTGTTTAGACTGCACAGACTGGAGTGTCTTTGAAAATTCAGCTGGCAGCCTGGATGAATATACGGACACTGTCACATCCTATATCAGTTTCTGTGAAGAGGTTTGTGTACCAACAAAATCATTTCGGACATTCAACAACAACAAGCCGTGGTTCACTGCTAAACTTAAGCAGCTTCGCCAAGCTAAGGAAGATGCATATCAGAGCGGGGACAGGGCCCTGTATAATCGAGCTAGAAACCAGCTTACTAAAGAAATTAACATTGCAAAGAGGATCTATGCAGCAAAGTTGGAAAAACAGTTTAGCGCGAACGACTCGAAATCAGTCTGGCGTGCATTCCAATCGCTGACTAATTACAAGCGACGATCCCCCCAAGCTGAGAACAATAGCACACTAGCCAACGACTTGAATACCTTCTATTGCAGATTTGAAAAGGACAGTTTCACTCCACACACCAACCCGGCCGCACCCGCGACCACAACCACACCTCTGACTTCTGCGTTAACCATCCATGAACAGGATGTGAGACGCATCTTCAAACAACAGAAGATTAACAAAGCAACAGGACCGGACCATGTGTCCCCATCCTGCCTCAAAGTCTGCGCGGACCAGCTCGCTCCAGTCTTCACTCAGATCTTTAACAGATCTTTGGAAATGTGCGAAGTTCCATCCTGCTTCAAACGCTCCACCATCATTCCAGTCCCCAAGAAACCTGCAATCTCTAGTCTGAATGACTACAGGCCTGTCGCTTTGACATCTGTGGTCATGAAGTCCTTTGAACGTCTCGTGCTGGACCACCTCAAGAGTGTCACAGGTCCCCTGCTGGACCCCCTGCAGTTTGCCTACCAAGCGAACAGGTCTGCGGATGATGCAGTCAACATGGGACTGCACTTCATCCTAGAACACCTCGACAGTGCAGGGACCTACGTGAGGATCCTGTTCGTGGACTTCAGCTCAGCGTTCAACACCATCATCCCTGAACTCCTTTCAACCAAGCTTCTCCAGCTCAGCGTCTCACCTGCCATCTGCCAGTGGATTTACAGCTTTCTGACGGGCAGGACACAGCAGGTCAGGCTGGGGGAGGCCACCTCATCCACACGCAGCATCAGCACTGGGGCGCCCCAAGGTTGTGTCCTCTCTCCGCTGCTCTTCTCTCTCTACACGAACGACTGCACCTCAGCGAACCCGACTGTCAAGCTCCTGAAGTTTGCAGATGACACCACTGTCATCGGCCTCATCAAGGACGGTGACGAGTCTGCATATCGACAGGAAGCGGAGCGGCTGGAGCTGTGGTGCGGCCGACACAACCTGGAGCTGAACACGCTCAAGACGGTAGAGATGATCGTGGACTTCAGGAGGCATCCTTCGCCACAGCTGCCCCTCACGTTGTCCAGCTGCCTTGTGTCAACCGTCGAGACCTTAAAGTTCCTGGGAATTACAATCTCTCAGGACCTGAAGTGGGCGAACAACATCAACTCCGTCCTCAAAAAGGCCCAGCAGAGGATGTACTTCCTGCGGCTTCTGAGAAAGCACGGCCTGCCACCGGAGCTGCTGAGACAGTTCTACACAGCGGTCATCGAATCGGTCCTGTGTTCTTCCATCACAGTCTGGTTTGGTGCTGCTACAAAAAAGGACAAGCTCCGACTGCAACGGACAATCAAAACTGCTGAAAGGATTGTCGGTAACCCCCTACCCACCATTGAGGACTTGCACGCTGCCAGAACTAAGACAAGGGCGTGCAAAATCCTCTCGGACCGTCTGCACCCCGGTCACCAGCTCTTCCAGCTCCTTCCCTCAGGTAGGCGCTACCGATCAACGCTAACTAGAACTAGTAGACATTCCAACAGCTTCTTCCCTCTTGCGATCAACTTCTTAAACACCTAACCTATAATTCCATTACAACAAGCTGACAATTTTTTGACTTGAGTTCGTTGTCACATTTCTGTGGGGCCAATTATGTATGACTCGTGCACTCACTGTAGTTGTCTCGCCATGCTGCACTATTTGCATATACTGGCCACTCATGCCAGAGTAGCATCTGCTCCATTTGCACACTGATTGAGGAGTATCTGTAACATTTGCACAACCGACATTGTCCCAGATGATCGCACTACTTGTCACTTTAAACCGCATACACTCCTTGAAGTCTCAGCGCCCTTTGCACAATGGTCATTGCACCGGACTATTGCAATATTAGTCGTTCGAACTGCTCTAAGTGCTAGAGAGAGCATCTTTTTGCACAATTGTTTTTTGTCAATGTCTTTATGTCCCCAAAGTGTTCTGTAAATTGACTGTTTGTTGTACTAGAGCGGCTCCAACTACCGGAGACAAATTCCTTGTGTGTTTTGGACATACTTGGCAAATAAAGATGATTCTGATTCTGATTCTGATTCTGATTAAGGACCAAATAAGAGGGAAATATTTATTTGCTTCTGTTTGTTCCGTCGTACATGACATAAAATTAAAGTGGAATAAAATCACGGGGATTATTAAGGATGGCGCACCTGCCATGGTTGGCGAGCACAGTGGATTATCAACCCTAGTGTGTAACAAAGGAAGCGAAGAAGGAGGTAAAGCTACAAAACTCCATTGTATTATTCACCAAAAAGTTCTATGTGCCAAACCGTTTCCGTGGATCTCAGTGACGTTCCAGCCCACCTGCAGTTGGAGCTCATTGAGCTGCAGTGTGACACAGAGTGTCGCAGCCGGTACCAACAACTCCCTCTTGTCAACTTTTACCAGCAGCTGGATAAAGACAGGTTCCAAGAGATTCTTACATTTGCTAAGAAAATGTTGAGCTTGTTTGGCTCGACATACTTGTGTGAGAAGACATTCTCAGTCATGAACATGAATAAGAACCGCGTGAGGACAAGACTAAGTGACTCCCACCTGCGTGACATCTTGCGCATTAAAACCACCGCTTTTGAGCCAGACCTGCCCCATTTACTGCAGTCAAGATCTCAGTATCACCTTTGACATTAATGCAAACATGTTGTTTGTTGATTCTGATGAATAAAGTTTGAGTTTGAGTCAAATTTCATAAAAATACTTTATTTTGCATTTCATTAATTTTTATTTTAACCTTCATTTATCCAGGTCAGGCAGTTATAAGATCTACCTAGCAGCAGACAGCATAGTAAAACAGTAAAATAAAAATACAAAAAAGCATTCCCCTCGTCGGTAGCATGTAAAATTAATGCTGGCCCGCATGAGAATTGTTTTACGGCAATGTGGCCCCTGAGCCAAAAGGTTTGGGCACCCCTGCTCTTACCAGTCATACACCGTGCCGCCAAATGTAAAGACCCTTTCCAAAAAATTTGAGTATCATGTAAAAGTTTATTTATTTCCATAATTCCATTCAAAAAGTTAAACTTTAATAGATTGTAGATTCAGGGCCCACAATTTCAAGTATTTGTTTATTGTTACATAATTTAGCTTCGAGTTCATAAAACCCCCGAAATCAGGAATTCAAAAAAATGTCATACTTTGAAGAAATTAGCCCACATTTTGCAGGCCATAGATGTTTTAAAGTGTCAAACACTAATCATCTACTAAACTTAAAGCACCTGCACGGTTTCCCCACGTGTCATTAAATTGCTTCAGTTTGGTACAATTGTCTCAGTTGAGTTCAATATGGGGAAGACTACAGACTTAACAACTGCCCAGAAGACCATCATTGATATCCTCCACTGGATGGGCAAGCCACAAAAGTTCATAGCTAAGGAGGCTGGCTGTTCACAGAGTGCTGTGTCCTAGCATAGCAATGGAAAGTCGAGTGGAAGGACAAAATGTGGCAGGAGAAGATGCACCAGATGACCATGTGCTTCAACGGATTATCAAACAGAGAATATTCAAGACTATAGCAGAGATCCAGAAAGAGTGGAATCAGGCTGGAGTCACTGCTCCAAAAACCACCACATTCAGACGCATCCGGGAGATGGGTTACAACTGTTGAGTTCCTCGGGTCAAGGTACTTCTGAGCCTGAGCCAACGTAGGAAGCGTCTCAATTGAGCCAAGGAGAAGAAGGACTGGACTGTTGGTCAGTGGTCCAATGTCCTCTTTTCCGATGAAAGTAAAGTGTGCCTTTCATTCGGGAATCAAGGTCCGAGGGTTTGGAGGAAGACGGGTGAAGAACAGAAGCCAAGCTGCTTGAGGTCCAGTGTGAAATATCCACAGTCAGTCATGATTTGGGGTGCAATGTCCAGTGCAGGTGTTGGTAAACTGCTTTCTTAAATCCAAGATCACCACAACATGCCGGTCCGACGTGGCAGTCCCAAAGGTATTGTGAGTGTCTGCTGGGAACGTCTGGCAGAATCCCCTGTCAGAAGGAGTTTCAAATCCCACCTCCGACAGAACTTTGCTCATGTTCCGGGGGAGGCGAGGGACATCGAGTCCGAGTGGACCATGTTCCGTGCCTCCATTGCTGAGGCGGCCGAACGGAGGTGTGGCCATAAGGTGGTCGGTGCTTGTCACCAATGGTGAGGGATGCCGTCAAGCCTTTTTGGCCAATGGGGCTCCTGAGGCAGCTGATGGCTACTGGCTGGCCAAGCGGAATGCAGCTCCTCCCATACCAGAGCAAAAACTCTGGTATGGGAGGAGTTCGGTGAGGCCATGGAGAAAGACTTCCGGACGGCTTCGAGGAAATGATGCTCCACCATCCGGCGTCCAGGAGAAGGGTCCATCGGGAAGTTGAATCTCAGAGTCAGGAGGAGCAGTGTGGTTTTCAACCCAGGACACGCTGGAGAGACTACGTCCTTCGGCTGGCCTGGGAACGCCTCGGGATCCCCCCGGAAGAGCTGGATGAAGTGGCTGGGGGAGAGGGAAGTCTGGGCATCCCTGCTAAAACTACTGCCCCCGCGACCCAACCTCGGATAAGAAACTACTACTACTACAAAAAAGGACCAACTCTGACTGCAATGGACAATAAAAACTGCTGAAAAGATTGTCGTTACCCCCCCAAGAGCATGCAAAATCCTCTTGGATTCCCTCAGGTAGGCGCTATTGGTAGGCGCTATTGATCAATGCAAATTAGAACTAGCAGACATTCCAATGGCTTCTTCCCTCTTGCCATTAACTTCTTATAGTTAACTTACAATTCCACTGTAACATGCTGCCAATTTTGTCTTGAGGCTGTTGTCACATTTCTGTCGGGCCAATTATACACTAATCGTGCACTCACTGTAGTAGTCTAGCCACCCTGCACTCCTTGCATATCTGTTGTTGACCAACACTGGCCACTCGTGCTTGAGAAGTATCTGCACCATTTGCACAATTGACGTTGTCCCAGATTATCGCACTACTAGTCACTTTAAACAGCATACATTTCTTGAAGTCTCTGTGCCATTTGTACAATGTTCACTGCACCAGACTATTGTTCTATTAGTCATTTCAAACTGCTGTAATTGCTCAAGGACTCTGCATCATTTTGCACAATTGAAAAAAATAAAATAGAACATTAAAAAATTGCATTACCACATTACTGGTAACCTTTTATTGCTCAGTGACTGATTTTATATTTTTTATGTCTCATCTCAGTATTGTGTGTTGTGTAAGACTGTGTTGTCTTACTTGAACAGCTCCAACTACCGGAGACAAATTGCTTGTGTTTTTTTTTACCTCCAGTACTTGGCAAATAAAGATGATTCTGATTCTGAGTCCAGTGGTCTCGGTTTGTTACACCACTGTATTGAACGGTTCGATACAGATACATGTATTATTGCAACTCTACTATCTATCCATCTAGCTAACCATCTATCTACCTACGAACCTACCTACCCAAGCAATCCATCCATCCATCCATCCATATATATATATATATATATATATATATATATATATATATATATATATATTAGATTTCATGACCATCAAGGTACAGAGGTAGGTTTCTGAGCCTAACTGTACAGTAGTGAAAGAAATCCAGTCTTTCTACCTCAGAAGGTCTACATTCTTACTTGCCTTTGCTGAAGTGTATGATAAAGACTTAGAAAACCTGAAGCATGAGCTTCATCAGGTCAAGAGACTCTTGGAAAGGAAAGAGAAGAATGGAATGGAAAAGCCATCAACACTACTATAGTTTGTTCTTTTCCTGGAGTCTTAACAGGGGATGTTTTTTTTCATTAACTATTTAGATGGGATCTACCGATCGAAAATCAGGGTCAATCACATGATTTTCAGCTGATCGAGATCAGGTGAAAATTATCTTTTTTTTCCCCATTTTCTTACATTTTAAATGGTACAAAGTGACAAAATAATCCAAAGGTCCAAAGATCTTGCCAAATGGAAGAGTAATAGCTTCATTTTATATTACACAATTTAACCTTTCAGGTTTTTTTTAGGACGTGTATGTCTGTGAAAGAGAGACACACACACTTGCTGAACGGCTTCATCAACGAGAGAACTCCTGAGGTAGCTGATGGGTACTGGCTGGCCAAGCAGAATGCAGCTTTGGTGGTCGCTGAGGCAAAAACTCGGACTTGGGAGGAGTTTGGTGAGGTCGTGGAGAACGACTTCCGGACGGCTTTGAGGACATTCTGGTCCACCATCCAGCGTCTCAGGAGGGGGAATCACTGTCAACACTGTGTATAGTGGGGATGGGGCACTGTTGTGAGTCGGTGGGGAGAATACTTGGAAGAGCACCAACACGCCTTCCCATGAGGAAGCAGAGTCTGGGTTCTCTGAGGCGGGCTCTCCTATCTCTGGGGGTGTGGTCACCAAGGTGGTTAAAAAGCTCCTCGGTGGCAAGGCCCCAGGGGTCGATGAGATTCTCCCGGAGTTCTTAAAGGCTCTGGATGTTGTGGGGCTGTCCTGGTTGACAAGCCTCTGTATCGGTCTGTTGTGATGAAGGAGGAGCTAAGCCGAAAGGTGAAGCTCTTTATTTACCGGCAGATGCTACTCTGGCATGAGTGGCCAGTATATACAAATAGTGCAGCATGGCGAGACAACTACAGTGAGTAGTTTCTCTCTCTACACAAACAACTACACCTCAACGCACCCGGCTGTCAAACTCCTGAAGTTTGCAGACGACAAGTCTGCGTATCGACAGGAAGTGGAGCGGCTGAAGCTGTGGTGCGGCCGACACAACCTGGAGCTGAATACTCTTAAGACTGCAGAGATGATCGTGGACTTCTGGGGGCATCCTTCACCACAGCTGCCCCTCACGCTGTCCGACTGCCCCGTGTCAACCGTAGAAGAGACCTTCAAGTTCCTGGGAATTACAGTCTCTCAGGACCTGAAGTGGGAGATCAACATCAACTCCATCCTCAAAAAGAGCTGTTGAGGCAGTTCTACACACCAGCCATCAAATCATTCCTGTGTTCATCCATCACAGTCTGGTTTGGTGCTACTACAAAAAAGGACAAACTCCGACAGCAACAGACAATCAAAACTGCAGAAAAGATTGTCGGTACCCCCCTACCCACCCTTGAGGACTTGCAAGCTGCCAGAACTAAGACAAGAGCATGCATAATCCTCTTGGAGCCTCCACATCCTGGTCACCACCTCGTCCAGCTCCTTCCCTCAGGTAGGCGCAAGCGATCAATGCAAACTAAAACAAGCAGACATTCCAACAGCTTCTTCCCTCTTGCCATTAACTTCTTAAACAGTTAACTTACAATTCCATTGTAACATGCTGCCAATTTTGTCTTGAGATTGTTGTCACATCTCTGTCTGACCCATTATACAATCCCAATTCCAATGAAGTTGGGACCTTGTGTTAAACAGAAATAAAAACAGATTACAATGATTTGCAAATCATGTTTGACCTATATATAATTGAATACACTACAAAGACAAGATATTTAATGTTCAAACTGATAAACGTTATTGTTTTTAGCAAATAATCATTAACTTAGAATTTTATGGCTGCAACACGTTCCAAAACAGCTGGGACAGGTGGCAAAAAAGACTGAGAAGGTTGAGGAATGCTCTTCAAAAGCACCTGCTTGGAATATCCCACTGGTGAACAGGCTAATTGGCAACGGGTGGGTGCCATGATTGGGTATAAAAGGAGCTTCCCTGAATTGCTCAGTCATTCACAAGCAAAGATGGGGCGAGGTTCACCTCTTTGTGAACAAATGTGTGAGAAAATAGTCGAACTGTTTAAGGACAATGTTCCTCAACGTACAATTGCAAGGAATTTAGGAATTTCATCATCTACGGTCCATATCATCATCAAAAGGTTCAGAGAATCTGGAGAAATCACTGCATGTAAGCGGCAAGGCCGAAAACCAACATTGAATGCCCGTGACCTTCGATCCCTCAGGTGGCACTGCATCAAAAACCGACATCAATGTGTAAAGGATATCACTACATGGGCTCAGGGACACTTCAGAAAACCAATGTCATTAAATACAATTCAGCGCTACATCTGTAAGTGCAACTTGAAACTCTACTATGCAAAGCAAAAGCCGCCGGCTTCTCTGGGCCCAAGCCGCCGGCTTCTCTGGGCCCGAGCACATCTAAAATGGACTGATGAAAAGTGTTCTGTGGTCCAACGAGTCCACATTTCAAATTGTTTTTGGAAATTGTGGACATCGTGTCCTCCGGGCCAAAGAGGAAAAGAACCATCCGGACTGTTATGGGCGCAAAGTTCAAAAGCCAGCATCTGTGATGGTATAGGGCTGTGTTCGTCCCAATGGCATGGGTAAATTACACATCTGTGAAGGCACCATTAATGCTCAAAGGTACATACAGGTTTTGGAGAAACATACCATCAAAGCAATGTCTTTTTCATGGACGCCCCTTCTTAGTTCAGCAAGACAATGCCAAACCCCATTCTGCACGTGTTACAACAGTGTGGCTTCGTAGTAAAAAGAGACCCGCACTCTTTTACTTTACTGGCCTGCAGTCCAGACCTGTCTCCCATTGAAAATGTGTGGCGCATTATGAAGCGTAAAATACGACAACGGAGACCCCGGACTGTTGAACAGCTGAAGCTGTACATCAAGCAAGAATAGGAAAGAATTCCACCTACAAAGCTTCAACAATTAGTGTCCTCAGTTCCCAAACGTTTATTGAATGTTGTTAAACGAAAAGGTGATGTAACACAGTGGTAAACATGACCCTCTCCCAGCGTTTTTGGAATGTGTTGCAGCCATAAAATTATAAGTTAACGATTATTTGCTAAAAACAATAAAGTTGATCAGTTTCAACGTTAAATATCTTGTCTTTGAAGTGCATTCAATTAAATATAGGTCGAACATGATTTGCAAATCATTGTATTCTGTATTTATTTATGTTTAACACAACGTCCCAACTTCATTGGAATTGGGGCTGTGCGTCAAATTGAAAATGAAATCGTCATGAGTTTGTACATTTAATATCTGGTATTTGTAGTTTATTCAAATGAATATTGGTTCAAAAGGATTTGCAGATCATTGTATTCTGTTTTTATTCACATTTTACATTCCAATGAAGTCCCAACTTCTCGAACTACTCTCTTGTAGGCTAGTCAGTTGCATGCTTATGCAGGTGTGCAAAGGGGAGGATGTAAAATTAATACAGCTACTTATCATAACACATTGCTTCTGAAAGTGTGTCTGTGTAATGTGAAATAAAATAACTTGCATGATTTTTAGTATGACAGTCAGCGATCAAATAAAAATGGACATGTCAGAAAATAAATTGCTACCCAAAGTTTAGGGCTCTGGTTATTTGTGTCTTGTTTTGCATAGAGTAATATGGTTTCACAATTATTACCGGCTTCTCTAGTTCCAATGTGGCCTACAATGAAAACGAGTTAGACGCACCTGTGATGTAAGACTTTCTGTCATCTGTCAAAATCAATATAGGTTTTTGTACCTGTTGCATGCGTAGTGATTCCAGCTCTTTCTCCAGCCTTGTACGAAGTCGATGTTCAAGTTGTTCTCTCTTCTCACAAGCTGCCTGTAGCTGAGCCAGAGCCTGCTGCATTCTTTCCACCTTTTCCACATAAACTTGTTTCTTCTTTAGCTACACACACACACACACAGACACAGGCTGTTAAGGCCCTTTCAACTTTTCCCCAAAACTATATACATTTTGTTGGAACATGGCATGTTCACACCACCGGAATTCTTCCGAAAATAAAGTTCCTGGTAATTTTGGGGATTGAATAGGGTCCCTGTAATACTTTAGAGATGGTCCAGGAACCTTTTCCTTGGGAACAACATTTCTGTTTAGGTGATGACTTGCGGCATTACATTACAGTTGTCATGTTTAGAAAAGATTACGGCTGTTTATTTGATCCTTTTTTCAGGATGCTATGAGATGGAGGACTTCTCGACAAAAAGCTATCACAGATGTGAACAGCCAGTGAAGTACAGGCTGTGTATTTCTTCTTTCCTTTAGGAAGTGTGCAGAGAAAAGAGTTGAATGGAAGACTATTGAACAATATTTGATGTGTCAATGTTTGAAGGTTGGTAGATTTATTTATCCTGTAAGAAATTCTGGAATCCAGTAATGGCAGTCTTATTTAAAAGACATCACAACAAGAAGCATCCATTAAACAAGCATGCAGTTATTGTACATATCTACGAACATTGAGAAGCAGAGGTTAAAAGGTGCAAAAGTGGCAGTAATTAACAAAATCAAAAGCAAGGCATGAATTAAAAAAGAATAGTTAAAAGCATTTATAATAGTTAAACAAGAAACACGAGTGAAAATATTGTTATAATGTGCATTCTGTCTGTGTGGCAGCGTGGTGCAACCAGTCCCCTTTATTGCCGCCCCAGATCTCCAACCACAGAGTGAATGACACCAGCACAGACTTGTATGAAACGAGAGCTCCTGTGTTTCTTGGTACAATGTTGGATTGGAATACCGGTGGATCTCCTCATACAAGTCCTCCTCGAAACAGGTGCCCATCTGCCAGTATCTGATTCTTTATACTGTATTTAAAATTTGATGTACAGTATTCCCTCGTTATGTCACGGTTCATGTATTGTTAGGCTTTACACGATCAGGATTTTTGGGGCTGATCACCGATCAGCGAGTTTAAAAAAAAAAGATAACTGATCACCGATACAATCACAAGATGGAGCAATGTGTCTATGTAAATGGCGTGTTCATTTATTGTGTACTGAATATCTTCAAAAATATTCTCTTGTCAGGACGAACCAACATTACATTATCATTATCAACATTATCAACACCATACGTTTTTCCCCTCACACAATACATGCGCAATCCATTGTTGTTGTCGTGGCCGTGGTAACGAGTGTACCCAGTCACGTTTGAGTTTACAAGATAAAGCCCAGTGATCGTAAAAGACGGGATGCGGTGATACCGGAACAAGATTTTATTGCAGTAGTCTGACATAGTGCAATCATGGAAGCCCAAATTTAGGGCATTACATGTGTGTCCCACACTGCCTACGCTTTAAAAAAAAAAAAAAAAAAAAAAAAACTTTATTGGCGGTCAGATATTTACAGTACTACGTCGAAAGACACGCGACAAGGCGAAAAATAAATAAATAATAATAAATAAATATATTTTGTATTCAAATATACTGTACGCAATGCGGAGTAAATGTCTTTTGCAGAGCCAATCAATGATGTCATTGATCAGATCGGCAAATTATGACATGAAAGCCGATGAGCATAAAATGCTAATTATCGGCCGATACCGATAAAGCCGATCAGATCGGTGTGAAGTCTATTTATTGTTGATTCAGTGCATCGCAGATTTTCTTTAAAAGTTCAATGTAGTGCAATTACTCACCTGCACATCCCTGATACAGTCAACTGATTTCAATGTGGCACCAATGACTCATAGAAGGTCACTTGGGCTAATGTTTTCAGTAGATAAAGAAACCTTACTGAGTACATTGTCTGTCTGTCAGAGTTTTATGAAATAAATTCACAAATAACAACCTTAGCTCGATGGATAGCTAATGCACACACTTTTAACAGTATCGACAGGGGAAAAAAATGCAAGTAAGGAGCAAAATTTAGCTTGATTTACTGTAATGTAAATGTAAACATCACGGCAATGAATTCTGGGCACGCGTAATGCTTTTTGCTGACGACATTACCGGGACTGTGAGTGTGAGGAGGAGTGCAGATGGTTAACCTAGGAAATCCCCTGTTCACACGTCTGCATGGGCTGATGTTCATGTCATTCAAGCCAGGCATGCCGAATAGTACGTCTGGGCATTGTTCAGAATGTCACCATTTAATTTTGATTTTAAAGGTTGCAATTTGATTCGATATTGATTCATTAGGTTGCAATTCAATTTTGATTTAAAATGCTCCACTATCAATTCAGTAGAAATATAGAAATTTTCCATCCATTTTCTTCCGCACATCCGAGGTCGGGTCGCGGGGACAGTAGCTTTAGCAGGGACGCCCAGACTTCCCTCTCCCCAGCCACTTCATCCAGCTCTTCAGGGTGGATCCCGAGGCGTTCCCAGGCCAGCTGGGAGACGTAGTCTCTCCAGCGTGTCCTGGGTCTTCCCCGGGGTCTCCTCCCGGTGGGACATAACCGGAACACCTCACCAAGGAGGCGTCTAGGAGACATCCTAAGCAGACGCTCGAGCCACCTCATCTGGCTCCTCTCAATGTGGAGGAGGAGTGGCTCTACTCTGATCCCCTCCCGGATGACCGAGCTTCTCACCCCATCTCTAAGGGAGAGCCCGGACACCCTGCGGAGGAAACTAATTTTGGACGCTTGTATCTGGGATCTTGTTCTTTCAGTCACGACTCACGCTAATGACCATAGGTGAGGGTAGGAACGTAGATCGACAGGTAAATTTAGAGCTTCGCCTTTCGGTTTCTTCTTCACCACAACGATACAAAGTCCGCATCAATGTAGATGCTGCATCGATCCGGCTGTCAATCTCCCGTTCCATTCTTCCCTCACTCGTGAACAAGACCCCAAGATACTTGCACTCCTCCACTTGGGTCAGGATCTCATCCCCGACTTGGAGAGGGCACGCCACCCTTTTCCGACTGAGGACCATGGTCTCAGATTTGGAGGTGCTGATTTTCATCCCAGCCGCTTCACACTCGGCTGTGTACCGCTCCAGTGAGAGTTAAAGATCCCGGCTTGATGAATCCAACAGAACCAAATCATCTCCAAAAAACAGAGATGCAATACTGAGGCCACCAAACCGGACCCCCTCTACGCCTTGACTGCGCCTAGTAATTATTTCCATAAAAGTTATAAACAGAATCGGTGACAAAGGGCTGCTCTGGCTGACTCCAACCCCCACCGGAAACGAGTCCGACCTACTGCCAGCAATGCGGACCAAACTCTGACACTGGTTGTACAGCGACCGAACAGCCCATATTCAGGGGGTTCAGTACCCCATACTCCCGAAGCACCCCCCACAGGACTCCCCAAGGGACACGGTCAAACACCTTCTCCAAGTCCACAAAACACATGGTTGGGCGAACTCCCACACACCCTCAACGACCCTTCCGCGCGTGTAGAGCTGGTCCACTCTTCCACAGCCAGGACGAAAACCACACTCCTCCTCCTGAATCTAAGATTTGATTTCCTGACGGACCCTCCTCTCCAGGACACCTGAATAGACCTTACCAAGGGGGCTTAGGAGTGTGATCTCCTATAGTTGGAACACACCCACCGGTCCCCCATCTTAAAAAGGGGTCCACCACCCTGGTCTAGCAATCCAGAGGCACTGTACCCGATGTCCACAAGATGTTGTAGAGCAGGGGTGTTCATTGCGTCGATCGCGATCGACCGCGAAGGTAGTATTGGTAGATCGCATGACATCACGTGACATAAAAAAAAAAAAAAAGACATCAGCCTATCATCCATCCCGTTGCTTGATTGATATACATATATAATCGATGATATCTGAATTTTTCCGACACTTAGCACACGCACGTGCAAACAACGCTGCTAAAAGGTAACTGCAGATGCGCAAACAACGGCGGCAAGTCTGTCAAAACTAACAAGCTAGTCAGTGAGTTACCTCCAATTTTTCTCTCTCTGTTTTCTCTTAAACTTAAGAAAGGGTATACAAATGAGTGGGGGAGCTGGACCAAATAAGAAGACAAAAACTTTCCACTTTCATACGGAATGGGACGAGCAGTATGTTTTCACGATGACATTTTCGAAATGCGTATGCCTCATCTGCTAGTCTGCCATCGCATTACCAAAGAAGGGAAATGAGGAGCGGCATTTTAGGACTGTGCATGGAAAATACGACACTGACGACACATCCCTGGCTGATTCACTTCAGTGCAAGTCATCGGAGTAAACTCAGGTAATGACAAAAAAAATTACATTTTTAATTATGTTGTGTTGTGCAAGATTGGCTCATGCGGTGATGCAAGGTACATCAACATACATTGGTGCTCAGCTGTGTCGGCGGCCCAGAATTTTAGCTCACTGGTAGCGCTCTGCGCTCACAAACCGGCGACATGGTAGCGGCCCCCGCCCCCCAAAAAGAAGGTAGATCGTGGGAGGTTGGCTGCTTGAAAAGTAGATCTTGGGCCACCAGAACACGCACCGACCACCTTATGGCCACAGCTCCAGTCAACCACCTCAACAATGGAGGCGTGGAACATGGTCCACTCGGAATCAATGTCCCCCGCCTGCCCCGGGGCGTGGGCGAAGTTCTGCCGGAGGTGGTAGTTAAAACATCTTCTGAGAGGGGACTCTGCCAGACATTCCCAGCAGACCCTCACAATACGTTTGGGTCTGCTAGGTCAGACTGGCATCTTCCCCCACCATCAGAGCCAACTCACCACCAGGTGGTTAACGGTTGACAGTTCCAACCCTCTCTTCACCCGAGTGTCCAAGACATGCGGCTGCAAGTCCAATGACACAATCACAAAGTCAATCATCGAACTGTGGTCTAGGGTGTCCTGGTGCCAAGCGTACATTTGGACACCCTCATGCTTGAACATGGTGTTTGTTATAGACATTCCGTAATGAACCCAGAAGTTCAACAACAGAATACCGCTTGGGTTCTTATCTTATCATTCAGATCTTCCCAATCAAGCCCTTCCAGGTCTCTCTGTCATTGCCCAGGTGAGCGTTGAAGTCCCCCAGCAGAACAAGAGAGTCCCCAGCGGGAGCGCTCTCCAGCACCCCCTCCAAGGATTCCAAAAAGGGTGGGTACTCTGAGCTGCTGATTGGATGCATAGGCATAAACTACATTCAGGACCCATCCTCCCATCCTATGGCAGAGGGAGACTACCCTCTCGTCTACTGGGATGAACTCCAATGTTCAGGCATTGAGCTGGGGTGCAATCAGTATGCCCACACCTGCATTGCGCCTCTCACTGTGGGTAACTCCAGAGTGGAAAAGAATCCAAACCCTCACGACAAGACTGGTACTGGAGCCCAAGTGGTGTGATGTGGTGAGTCCAACTATGTCCAGTCGGAATTTCTCGACCTCACACACCAGCTCAGGCTCTTTCCGTGCTAGAGAGGTGAAGTCGTAGAGCCAGCTACTGTAGCCGGGGATCGGATAGCCAAGGTCCCCACCTTCGCCTGCCGCCCAGCACACACAGCACCCGACCCCTTTGGCCCCTTCCACAGGTGGTGAGCCCATAGGAAGGGGAACACACGTCCCCTTTCCGGGCTGTGCCCGGCTGGGCCCCATGGGTGCAAGCCCAGGCACTGGCCATCGAGCCCCACCTCCAGGCCTGGCTTCAGAGGGGTGCCCCGCTGACCCACGTCCAGGCAAGGGAAAACGTGGTTCAATTATTTAACTTATCATAGTTGGTATTTTAGCCGTGCTTTGTCTGGTCCCTCACCTAGGACCTGTTTGCCATGGGTGACACTGCCAGGGGCATAAAGCCCCAGACAACTTAGCTCCTAGGATCACTGGGACATGCAAACCCTTCCACCACGATAAGGTGACTGCTCCAGGAGGGGATGAGAAATGTGCAATAAAAGACAGATATTTGTTTCTTTTTAAAAAAAATCAAATCTGTTCAGACAGCAACAGAAATGGTGGGGGCGCTTCCTGGTCTCAACTGATGCGCCAACATACAAGGAAAGCATTCTGGGATTTGTAGTAATAGCGCCGTATGTGCTATATCCTGGCGGGCCAGCTCTAATACACATTTGATATGGTCTTGTGGGCCAAATATAATTACATTGGGCCTGTTTTGGCCCTCAGGCCTGAGTTTGACACATATGTTTTAGTCAGTCAGTGTTGAGGGGCCACAATTGACACATGCAGGATGTTAAAATGTTAAACTGTGGCTCTTCCAGGGGATGGGGATTAGGAGGCACCACTATAAGAAGTGGCCACGATGAGTTAAGTGCAGGAGGTGAAGCAATGCTGATATTAAGTTAGAGTTAAGGTGCTATTAAGTTACTTGGAGTATTTAAGAAAATTAAAAGAACACAATACATGTAAACATGCATGTCTGTTGTTCTGCTTTTCTTTTATTTGAAAATGTTTTTGTTGTCTTTTTCACAATTACATAAAAGAAGTGACCTGCTTTGTCAGCCACTGCTTGTTGCAGACAAACTTCCTATTCACAGTAAAATATTTTGCAGACACCACAACTCGAGTCACTGTCAATCTATGTAAGACTACTATTCATCAGCATGCATGGTCATGCTGAGAAAGTTTGTCACACTAGTGCTACCAGTGGAAAAGTTAGTGTGTTAGTGCCCTGCTCTTACCTCCTCCTCTAGTTTGACCACTTTGGCTTGGGCATTGTTAAGGGCCTGGTCTCTGATTTCAATGTGTCTCCTCTGGTCTTCTGTGGTGGAGTGCAGCGCATTCAGCTCCATCTCTAGTTTTTCCTTCTCACGCATAGTCTCTTTGTCTAAGCATAAAACAAACACACACATTAAAAAGGGTTCCCTCTGTCATTCTTCTTTACATGTGTATGTCAGGGTGTATGGATTGATGGTTGGAAATCTGAATAAATTAAAGCAAGTCAAGAGTGGGCCATAATTTCTACAATGCTGTGAGAGACCGATTATGTCATTTTGGCTATGAGCAGTCTTTGGCGTCTTCATCATAATCTTGTATTTTTTAACTATGAAAATGGGTTTGATTTACAATCTGAATTTTGTGGGGACCTCTAAAATTAAACTGATATGAAAGAGACCTCAAAGCTAGCACACACAAACTAAAATACTATTTTCAGTCATTATCCATCCATCCATTTTCTTCCACTTATCCGAGGTCATGTCGTGGGGGCAGTAGCTTTAGCAGGGAAACCCAGACTTCCCTCTCCCCAGCCACTTTCTCCAGCTTTTTCGCGGGGATCCCGAGGTGTACCCAGGGAAGCTGAGAGACGTAGTCTCTCCAGCGTGTCCTGGGTCGTCCCCGGGGTCTCCTCCCGGTGTGACGTGCCCGGAACACTTCATCCGGGAGGCATCTAGGAGGCATCCTAATCAGATGCCCGAGCCACCTCATCTGGCTCCTCTCAATGCGGAGGAGCAGCGACTCTACTCTGAGCTCCTCTCGGATGACCGAACTTCTCATCCTATCTCTAAAGGCCTCTTTATACTCCCGCGGTCGCGCGGCCGACAACTCCCCCATTGCATCACGTGACCGACGAATTGTCCCACACAGCACCTCTGCATAGCTTGCCGCGCACCCGACAAAAATAGTTGCTGCGCGTCGAACGCCGCGGAGATCATCTCTCGTGATTGGTCCGTTTTTGTCACATGCTGTGATGACATTCCAGTGTGCCCATTGGTTCTACATACCATCTACGTCGCCACCTTCTGAATCGATTTTGCAGCATAATTAAACATATCATCTGGTCATCTAGGTCCATTTCTTCTGTCGCGGTTGCCATTTTTCTGAAAGGAAAGTAAAAACGGCTACCGGAAATGTAAAAAAAAAATAAATGCCGGGGAAACTCCACCCTGTGGGTCCTATCCAATATCAACTGCAGCACACTTTCAAGTGCGCCTGGGTTGCGCTCAAGTATAAAGGCAAACTACGCAAGGGACAGCCGCAGTGACGTCAGCGCGGTTGCCGTCCACGCAGGTATAAAGAAGCCTTAAGGGAGAGCCCAGACACCCTGCGGAGGAAACTCATTTCGACCCACAGCTCGTGACCATAGGTGAGGGTAGGAACGTAGATCGACCGGTAAATACAGATCTTCGCCTTTCGGCTTAGCTCCTTCTTCAACCAATTCAAAGTCCGCATCACTGCAGACGCTGCACCGATCCGCCTGTCGATCTCCCGTTCCGCCTGTCGATCTCCCGTTCCATTATTCCCTCACTCGTGAACAAGACCACAAGATATTTGAACTCCTCCACTTAGGGCAGGATCTCATCCCCGACCTGAAGAGGGCACTCCAGCCTTTTCCGACTGAAGACCATGGTCTTG